>NC_092349.1:84148568-84227961 GCF_963676685.1 Mytilus edulis
AGTGTCATATCCTATCGGCGCAATGGAGTTTCTTATGGGTGAATGTTTGATATGATATGATATCTGTTTTCTCTAAAAAGGTGTATGTTAAGAAGATATGTTTCAGCTCGTTTAAGCGACATCAATTTGGATTTAATTTCACTACTTGTATCAAAAATATGTTTACGTTTAATGGACTTTCTCCAAGGCTTACAAATACGTCTTAGTCAATTTGCATACAATCATATACGAGTATGGTGGTGCTTAATGAAAAGTAAGTTACACTGACGGTCATTGTACAACCTTTCGTTTGATGTCAGTCTGTTAACTCCTTATTTCATTCAGAATATTTCACGCTGAAACTCAAACAAAATATATGTGAAAGTAATCTAATTTTTGAACTTATTATGGGACTGCTATTCTTTTTAGCTTTTTCCTAGCACAGAGTTGTCTTATAGTTGTTAATGTCTGTGTCATTTTGGTCTTCTGTGGATAGTTGTCTCATTGGTAATCATACCACATCTTCTTTTTTATATTGTAGTAGTGCAGATAACATATATTTAGAGTCTTTAAATGTAAAACTTACCTAAAACCTGGGACATATATTCGAATAAAGTAGTCCTAAGTTAGAAGTACACAAATACACTATTTTATTGATAGTGCGGTCAAATGATTAAGGTTTGATGAGTGACATTTTTAACGTCTAACACGTGAAAGAGACAACGCTCTTATTTTCAATGATTCGATAGATTATAAATTCATTGATCGTTACAAATATGGTCATTAATCGATACATATATACATTATATATATATATATTTAATTAAAGATTCAGATAATTCAAGAAATAATGTGTGGAATAAAACCAGCCGCATATGGTAAATGTTTTGCTCATTGTTGAAGGTTGTACGGTTACCTTTAGATGCTAATACCAACCTTGTTTGAACAATTGAATTGTCTCATAGGCGATTATTCCGCAACTCCTTAAAACTAAATAATTCACGAAATCTTACGTGGAATATAAAATTGGACGCAGGGAAAAACAGTAAACGAGGTCTGGCAAAACGCTACAAACCACTGGCATTTTTAATATTGACAAGTAGGTGTAACAAAAGTTCCTCTAAGAAAAATTAGAGTGAACGAGGAGCACGACCCCACACTGAGGCCATAACTTGAATAACGCTTCCGCGGTACTCGGAGGATAAAATTCAAAACTGGTAACACTGATGAACCGGTCGCTCTGGTAAACAAGAGAAAGCCGTTTATAAAAAACACAACTTCCCTGTGGTACCACAGGGGAATGTTTTAACATATGGTCTAACGTAGAATTATAGGGTCATGACCCCTCTGTCATCTTACTAGATCCCGCCAAATGAGAAGGTTTATACACTCTCATCCCCAACGAAACGAGTTTACTACCCGTACTAAAATACTACTAACTCATCAATTAGGAAATACTCGACGGTCAGATCTTACAAACGACTTTAAAGCTCCCTGAACATTATTTAAAAAACATCATTTAATTTACCTATATCTGACAAGTGCATCCCGTCATGCCTGAACAAATCTCTTTCTTGAGCTTTTATATTTGGATGGCAAATTGCAAGGCCATGATTTAATTCTTCTTTGAATATTTAACGAACAGCTGTATTTACTCGTTTACGAGTAGAATTGATAGTCACCTGATTTTCTGCCAAGCGCCAGTATCTACGAGGCAAAATGTTACTCCATACCAAGGAGAGATTTGGCAATAACACATGTAATCGCATATAAATGTCCAACCCTATCTGCTCAATAAGCTCTTTTCCTTTGATTAAACCCAAACTGTTAGAACCCAAATGTATGATCAAAATTTGTGGAGGTGGATAACATCTAAGATTTTCTTCATCTGAAGGTAACAAATTTTTCCATTTCTTCCCTTGCTGGCCATACCAATGAAAATTATAACCTTTTGACTGTAATCCGAGGTTTTGACCCCCTGTTCTTCTCTTAATGCTTCTGGTCGCCCAATATATAATAGATATTCCCATGACTCAAACTTGACTGGGTTCTACAATGACAAAAATTCTTAAAAGTCCTGTTTTGTTTAAACCTTCACAAAACATATTAAAATACAGTTTCGAAGATATTCGTATCTATAAAATCTACCAAATCCGAATGTAAATCGTGTATGCATCAGACACCCAACGTCCCCACTTCTTAATTTCTGAATCTGAAGCCCCCATTCTGCTATAATGCGATGCTCCGCCTATTCTAAACGAATGTGATCGGATGTGGTCTTTAACGCCACAAAAATACAGGATTTTCTTAAGTATAGAAATAAACTGAAAACGATTCAATGGCGACCCATTGAAATGTTAATACAAGGGTTTGTCAGTAGCAGGTTATCTAATTCCCGAAAAGGCAAGCAACATGCTCACAGGACAAAGATCTGCCTCCCTTTGACGAATAACCAAAGTCGGTGAAATACCTCTCTGGTCAGTTTTCGAACTGCAAATCTTCAAATGCAATTCATATTTACTATTTGAAAATGTCAATGACAGATCATTTATAAAAATTGTGTGGGCTCCGATATCTGTACTCGTATCGGCGGTGAGCTCACATATTCTTAATAAAGCAAAAAATGCAAGACTAAATGCAGAAGCGAACAGACAAGATTCATAATGAAAAGGGCAAACGGATGGGAGTGATCGTATAATTTTGTGAAAAATTTCTAAAGTAACAGAAGCGCGAATATCTGATAATTTGCGACTCTTCCTTCGAACTCCCTCTAACATTTTAGAAACTATAAAAGTACATGTGGTGTCAGTTACACATAAGAATTTATCTTTATGGCTAATCCCGGATAAGTATGTATTGATTGTAGATGATGTTAAACCAGAATACGATAAATAAGCTATAAAACGAGTTAACACACCAATTTGTATAGGCCATGATACACTGAAGTCATATTCCTTGCTAAACTTTGCTAACGACTCTAGTGCTGCCTTGTAAGTTTTCCATGTATTTTTCGCCATCGAAAAATGTACCAATTTTGCAACTTCCACGTCTAGAATTTCCATAGTAGGTTTGGCATTGGAGTAGGTTCCTTATCTGCTTGTGGTGCTAACTGTCTGAAGAGCTGCCAATGCCAACGATACAAAGCGTCAGTAATTACATTCCGGCTACCCGAAATGTGCTAAGCCTTTATCAAAATATTATTTTTGAGGGAAATAAATACAAGTTTTCTTACTAAAATATCATTACTCTAGCAGATTTTGATGACTTTTTATTCAAAATTGTACATCAGTTTAAAGCCAAAACGTAATCCATTAATCAATTCGGCGGCAGCAGCTATTTTCGGATATTCCAACAAACATTTTTCGACTTCACAAACTTTGATAGGGGAATTTCAAAACCTAAAGAGATTGATAATTCGAGGAGGAATGCGAATTATTGCTCATGACTACAGACGATGACTGACTTACATTCCCCGTCACCACGCACAAAACCCACAATTTGTGATCAATGACACCCAAGGAAGATGATGGAAAGCGTTCTTTTTTTAGTCGGTAATGATCATCGTACACGGCCCAATCGTTATTAGTACCCTTAGACGCCTTATCGAATGCTTTGCATACATTTCAAATACTCTTGGGCTTTCATATGCCATTTTTCTAAGAGAATTGCCATATAGATCATAAAGGCCGAAGTCCAAATTTCTATATGGTTTAAAGAATCTGGTTTCTTATTAACCACAGTCAGGGCACCTCCTGTCAAAACAAAATCGCCATCCAAAGTAGAATCAGAGCCCAAATCTGCAGTTGATTTTAGCAATAAACCTAAATGAATAAACTCACCCCGCCAAATTTTTCCCTTAATCTTTAATGGAATATGAGCCCCAATCGGATCAAATATTCTAGGAATGGTTTCCGGAATGTGATTAACTAAGGAAATTTCATTACTGGCCAAATGCGAGCCTGTAACTAGCGACTGGGACCTCCTACTATGATTAAAGGGGGTGCATTTTGGTACCTTGTATGTGTATACATGCCATGACTATCTTGAATCGATGGGACCATCTCGACTTGGGAAACTATACTAGAATCATTATCGGCTGCTCTACTGTGGATTGTTGTGGCGATTTCGTGTGATTCTCGTCGACGAGGCTCTGTACTCGACATCGGAACTCTCGAAGACGACGGTCCAGGAATGGCTACTGTCACAGGGTCCAACTCCGCACGGTCACTATGGATTTGGTTGGAGGCAATACTCTCGTCTCCGCTTTCATTTACCATAACTTGAGTTGAATGAATACCCGCCGCAATAATGTTCTGATTCCCACGAGGAGCCACGAGTCTTCCTGGATCAGAATGCACATGACTTTTAGTAACGTTTTGTCTTTTACGCTTAGAAGTAGCCTTTTTCTCTGCACCATATTGAAACTATTAGGCTGTTGCCTAAGTCTTTTCTGAGGTTTCATCTGTGTTGAGGATGGAACTTATTTTACAAAACAAATTGAACAAGCTTCCCGTTCAAACGTTAGAAAATTTGGAAGCAGTGGGAAAGCCAGTGACATTGAAGAGCTACTTCCGGTGGTCACGCGGGAAAGGGGAGATAATCTAAAAATTTTGAGGTGGCGCTGTAGCCAGCGTGTAAACAAAAACATAGCCTGTGCTTCAGACAATAAATTTATTAAAACAACTAAACATCCATCAGTATTTGAGGTTAATTTTTCATTAGAATAGATTTTTGTCACACGACTGCCAAAATAGGTATTAAAATAAGTGCTGTATTACTGAAATATGATAAATCAAAAGACGTCCTCCGTAGATTTCCAAAAAACCGCGGGTAATCCCCCTGTTTGCTAGGAACTGACACAAATGCATCCTAAAGCTTTTCATTGGTCGAGATATAAATAAATGTGACCCAGAAACATATGGGCACATGACTATGTATAGGATTCCCCGTCTCTCTGAGTCTTGTTTACATAATAAATACTTCAACCGGAGGTCAAAATTCAACACTTTTCTATAAACTTTTTTGGAGTTATTTCGGCACAAAATTAAGCAAATTATGTCATATTTTACAGTTTTTAACCACGAAACTGATTAGGACAATGAAGGGTGATGATGTTTCCAGGATTTTAAATATATTTTACTTAAAAATGATGATGGGTTGAAGGCTTTACACCGTCATTTGTTGATGTTTTTCATGTTGCTCAGACTGCTCAAACTCCTCGCAGTATTACATTTTCTGTAGTTATTCAATTATGCTGTAGTGTGTAACAGATGTATGTAGTACATTGAAACTAGGTTAATCTATGAACGAATTTGTCCATATAAATGACTTCAGTTGTCTGGAAGAACCCCCCTTTTTTTCCCCAACTTTTCAAAAATTTCAGCTGAAGGGGTAAGTCAAAAGTTATTGTCTGGATAAAAATCCTACGCATGTGCAAAGTGTAAGCACTCAGTTAATCTTTGTTTTAAGCCATTTTTTGTAGGGTAATGGTTAGTCATTCTTTGATTCAGTAAATATTAATCTGAAATCAACTTGTCAATTAAAAAAAGTACCAATATTCTGTTACACCGTTCCGTAATTTATACAGTTCGTTTGATTATATTCTTAATCTATTTATGTGTTCCAGTCTAGGAGGATTATTCATCTTCAACCTCATAAGAACATTAAAACATCGTATCATCGCTACCTTTCCCCTGCTCACACTGATCTCAAACCGAACATTGCAAGGTCATACCAGTTCTGGAGAACTTTTCAAAGGACAAACGTCATCTAGGACACAATTCGTGGCTAACCACAGAGTGAGTTAACTTTACAACATTGTTTTTGAAGCCTTCAAATTACTCTATACATATTTGAACATTCTCTCCGTGAAACACTGGAAATTTAACTGCTATTGAAAGTACAACATTTTCTCGGATTCAACGGACTGTGCTATCTATTACCTTTGACATTTCGTTTTAATAACATTAATTGAACACATTGTAAAATTGTATTCTATTTGTTTTTCAGCTTTTTACCATATCATAGATTGGTTCATAATTAAAGTATCAGCACCTGATAGTCTTTTCTCCCTGAGCCCAATCGTCGGTTATACTTAATGGTCAGGCCATTACAGTAAAAAGTCTACAACTTGCCTGTTGTGTCTCACAGATAACGCCACTCCATGTTAGTTATACAGCTATATAACTACCTACCTGTTGAGCCCTGCATGTACGCGTCATCCCTTGACGTACAGTAAATTGACAACAACTTGTCTACACATCTCCTGAACAGGAAATACAACGGAGCATCGTTTGTAGCTGTTACCTTGACACTACGCAACACAGCTTGTGCGTCCTAGACAGCAAACCAACAACGTTGAACAAACATTGCCTACACATAGTTGATTTACATCATGGATCCAAGTCACGCGGAACAGCAAGAGGTTCAGCCCCAGAGGGAAATGTCACTGAAGAAACAGAAGAAAATCCGTCTAAAACAACAAATGTAGATGAAAATTCCGAGACTAGGCGAGTGCGTGAACTTACCGAAAAGGGACAGGGAGCCTTTATAGAAAAACGGGACAAGTTCTATCACGACTTAGAGGCCCTATGGTCAAACCTAGAATCTCAGTTATTAGAAACGGCCAGGCCTCCTAACGATCTCCAGCAATTGTTAACAGCACAAGATAAAATTGTACAAGCCTGTACTAAGTATCGCAGGCTCACAGACGAGTACTTGACATTTCTGAAAAATACAAAAACATTAGACAGCCTTCAAGACATTGATACGTGCAAATTCTCAACGGATATCCGAATGTCTAAAGTCGAACTGGCAATTGAAACTTTGCACGAGCATCGCCTCAACTTGACAAAGGCTAAATCTACAAAAACGAGGACATCTAAGGGCAAGACCACCTCGCACAGTGGGAGCTCCCACGTCTCTGACATTTCAAGTCTTGCACGGAAGAAGCGTGCTAAAGCAGAGGCTGCCAGAACTCAGATAGCCTTTGCTGAAAAACAGGCCTTGCTCCTAAAGCAGGAGGCAATGATAGAAGAACAGACTCTTTTCAAGCAAAATGAAATAAAGGCCGAGGCAGAACAAGAAGCCATCAGAGCAGATCAAAGAAGCCACAAGCAGAAAAGCCGAGGCGGAGCAAGAGGCTATACGTAGAAATGCCGAGACTGCACACCAGAGAGCTGAAATGAAACGTGAGGCCATACGCAGGAAAACTTTAATGGAACAGGAGGCTGCACGTGCAACACGGGAAAAGGCCGAAATTAAAGCTGCTATGAACATTCTAGAAGCACAAAGAGAAGCTGCAGCCGCAGAAGCCGAGGCTCGTGTCCTAGAATACGACGGCAGCCAAGCATTTAGCGATCTTCCTGATGAAAAGGAAGACCCGCTCCAGCGTGTGCAAGATTTCGTCAATAAACTTCCTGTATCAACTGTTGTAAAGGAAGTAACAGGACCTTAAAAGAAAAAACAAATTCCTGTTAAGATCGAGCTGAGTCACGAAGCACCAGCGTTCGTGCCATCCGTGGCACTGAACTTACTGTCACAGACATCTGCTGTCTTGCCTTCCGATACTAAGTCACCGGAAGTTACATCTATCCCAGATCTGGGATTAGTAACCGGCATACAAAAACTAGGCCTTTCAGATGAGATCCCTGCTGAACACCAAAAACAGGGTGTTAAAGAAGCGATCCCTGTCTTACGCACAAAACAAGACGTTATAGAAGAGATCCCTGTTTCACACCAAAAACAAGGCGTAATAGAAGAGATCCCTGTTGCACACCAGCAACAAATCAATTCAACATCGGAGATTACTAGATTTCTCTTGCGCAAGGACCTGCTTTTCTCCCGATTAACAAGCTTTAACGATCGGGCAGAGTCCTTCCATACATGGAAAGCAAGCTTTAAAAACGTGACAGACGAGTTGCAGGTGTCTGACTCGGAACAGATTGATTTATTGATCAAGTGGCTCGGTCCAGAGTCTGCTAAACATGCCATAAGCATAAGAGCGTCGAACGCCAATAATCCTACAATAGGTATACAAAGATTATGGAAAAGGCTTGACGAGCGGTATGGTGCTCCAGAAATGTTGGAAGCCTCTCTCAGGAGTAAACTTGACAAATTCCCAACATTGACGAATAAGGACAACGCACGTCTTTATGAACTATCTGACATTCTATCAGAAATAGAATACCACAAGGAAAATCCCAAGCTGGGATGTCTGCTAGCTTATTTTGATTCACCGACCGGAATAAACCCTGTCATTGAAAAACTACCATATGGACTTCAGGAAAAGTGGATTACAAGGGCGTCTAGATACAAATCTAACCACGGCGTTGCCTTTCCTCCCTTTACAGAGTTATCTACTTTCATCAGTGAAATCAGTAGAATTAAAAACGATCCTGGATTAATCTTTGGGTCAAAAGTCACACCAAATACAAAAAGTGCTGCGCCAAGGTTCACGTCTTACCCCAAGACTAAAGTTGGTACTCATAAAACAGCGGTTGAGCAGCAATCTGGAGACGCCAGCATACAAGGTCTTTGTATTCTGCACAATACAAAGCATTCCTTAAATGAATGTCGAGCGTTCCGAGCCAAGTCAATAGAGGAACGCAAAAGTCTTTTGAAAGAAAACAATGTCTGTTACAAGTGTTGTGATTCTACCAAACACAGAAGCCGGGAATGCAATGCACGCATAAGTTGTAAAGAATGTGGAAGTAAACAACACACTACCGCACTACACATCACTAGACCACAGCAACCTGCAAGTTCTCAGTCAAGCATACCTAAGCAAGCCTACGGCGGGGAGCCTACAGAATCGGCTGAAACTAAGTCAACCTCAGTTAACTCTATCTGTACTGAGATCTGCAAAGATACATATAGCGGGAAATCGTGTGCTAAAATACTTCCTGTGAACGTTTATCACAAAGATAACCAGTACAAAGTTATTCGCATGTACGCCATCATTGATGACCAAAGCAACCGGTCACTAGCATCACCTGAATTCTTCAATCTTTTCGACGTAAAAGATAAACCGGAGAACTATACTCTATCAACATGCTCCGGCAAAGTAGTCACTTCCGGGAAAAGAGGAAGAGGTTTCGTCATGGAATCAATCAATGGTAATGACAAGTTTGATCTTCCTGTACTGATTGAATGTGATCATGTTCCCAATAATAGGGACGAAATACCTACTCCTGAAGTTACAATGCATCACCCTCATTTAAGAGAACTTAGGGCTAGCATTCCACCAATAGAGGAAAATTGCCAAATTCTTCTCTTAATTGGCAGAGACCTTATAGAGGCACACCATGTCCTTGACCAGCGCATAGGACCACCCAGAACTCCATATGCACAACAATTGAAACTGGGTTGGGTAGTGATAGGAGAAACTTGCATTAACAAGCAGCATGTGCCTCTTGAGTTAAATGTCAAAATAACTAACATTTTACCTACAGGACAACCTTCAACGTTTCAACCATGTACAAGCAAATTTGACATTCGGGAAAACTACACAGACCCCGTTAAGAAAGATTTACAATCGCCACTCTTTGAAAAAACAATGGACGATGATAAGCCTGGAATGTCATATGAAGACAAAATGTTCATGAAACAGATGGACAACGAATTTGTCAGAGACCCGGAAGGAAGTTGGGTAGCACCGTTACCGTTCCGAGTGCCAAGACAGCCATTGCCAAGCAACAAACCACAGGCTCTTCATCGTGCTAACATGTTAGACGCCAGTCTGAATAGAAACCCAGTAAAGCGGGAACATTTTCTTACGTTTATGAGTAAAATCTTAGATAATAATCATGCAGAGCTCGCACCACCGTTGGGCGAACATGAAGAGTGCTGGTATTTACCATTGTTTGGTGTTTATCACCCGAAGAAACCCGATCAGATTAGGGGTGTGTTTGATTCTTCCGCCAAATGTAATGGAGTTTCACTCAACAGCGTCCTGCTAACAGGTCCAGACTTGACCAATGATCTCTTGGGAGTACTGCTGCGTTTCCGGAAAGAAATGGTCGCAGTAACTGCAGACGTTCAACACATGTTTCACTGCTTTGTAGTGAGAAAAGACCACCGAAATTATCTGAGATTTTTATGGCATAAAAACAACGACCTACAAGAGAACCTTGTCGAGTTCCGCATGAGAGTTCATGTTTTTGGAAATAGTCCGTCACCTGCCGTTGCTACGCTTGGACTCAGAAAAGCAGCTCAGGCATCAGAACAAGAGTTCGGCAGTCACGTGACTAGCTTTGTTACAAGAGACTTCTACGTTGACGACGGTCTTACGTCATGTCCTACCAAAGAGGAAGCTGTTAAGCTCATGAAGGACACACAGCAAGCATTAGCAAAATATGGAAACTTACGCCTTCACAAGTTTGCCTCTAATTGTGCGGAAGTTATGTCTGCATTTCATGCCAGTGATTTGGCTTCAAATCTTAAAGATCTAGACTTAGAATGCGACAGTAAACCCTTACAACGTAGCCTTGGACTCAGTTGGGATGTAAACACTGACAATTTCTTATTTCAATTATCATCTGAAAACAAACCAATAACTCGGAGAGGAATTTTATCGACGATAAACAGTCTCTACGATCCTCTTGGATTTTTGGCTCCTGTGATTATAAAAGGGAAACTACTATTAAGGAAAATAGTATCAGAAACCGTCGATTGGGACCAACCTCTCTCTGATGAAACAGCAGCGGAGTGGAAATCTTGGAGAGATACTCTAATTGCTATCGAAACATTACGCATTCCACGTACCCACGTACCGTATCTCAGCAAAACAGCCACAAAGGAGTTGCACGTCTTCTCTGATGCATCAGAAAAAGCCATAGCAGCTGTTGCATATCTACGCACGACCGACAGTAGTGGTGAACCTAACATAGGGTTCATTCTTGGGAAAGCTAAAGTTGCACCAACGAGTGGGCACACTATTCCACGACTTGAATTATCTGCTGCTGTATTAGCAGTTGAGATTACACAAACCATTGTGGATAATTTAGATTTACATATAGACACCGTGAAATTCTACACAGACAGTAAAGTTGTCTTAGGTTACATCAGTAATGAGACAAGAAGGTTCTTTATCTATGTCGCCAATAGAGTAGAGAAAATAAGGAAATTTAGCTCTCCAAGTCAATGGAATTACGTACCAACTAACCGTAATCCCGCAGATTCGGGAACAAGGTCCGTACCAGCCCACGAAATTCATAGCAGTGAATGGTTATTGGGACCAAGACAACTTCTTTCCTCAGAACAGAAGAATTCTGAGGACATATATCAGATCCAGAGGAAGTTGGAGAAATTCGTGCAACTGTTAATGTTGCAAAAACATTTGCCACACTTGAACATAAAGGTATCGGAACTGAAAGATTCAACAGATTCTCAAACTGGACATCACTTGTGCGAGCGATAGCCTTTTTAGAACGTTTCTCCCGTTTACATGGGTCAAAACAAGCAGCACCAGTGAATTCTCTGGAAGGATTTTCGAATGCCGAAAATTTCATCTTAATATCTGCTCAATTGGAAGTTTACGGAGAAGAAATAGATTGCATTAAACGTCGGGAACAAATTCATAAGCGGAGCCCGATAGCTAACTTAAATCCGTTTTTGGACGAACGAGGACTATTACGAGTAGGAGGTCGTATTGCTAAATCTGACTTAAACCTCCGTGAAAAGAAACCATTGATCGTCCCTGGACGCCATCATATAGCGACATTATTAGTCCGACACTACCATGACAAGATAAAACATCAAGGTCGCCACTTCACAGATGGAGCGATTCGATCCGCAGGATTCTGGATCGTCGGAGCAAAGCGCTTGATCTCTTCTCTCATTCACAAATGTGTGATATGCCGCAAACTAAGAGGAAAAACTGAGTGTCAAATCATGTCTGATTTGCCAGAGGACCGTCTTGAACCGTCACCTCCGTTTACCAACGTTCGAATAGACACATTTGGACCCTGGACAATTGTTTCACGTAAAACACGTGGTGGATACGCAAACTCAAAACGTTGGGCAATTCTTTTCACATGCTTAGTGACTAGAGCTGTTCACATCGAACTAATCGAGGAAATGAGCTCTTCAGCCTTCATAAACGCCGTCAGAAGATTCGCCGCTATAAGAGGTCAAGTTAAAATTTTCCGATCCGACCGTGGAACAAACTTTATTGGCGCAATCGACGATCTAAAGATTGACTCAATCAACGTTGAAGATGGACTTCTCAAGAACTTTCTGTACAATTCTGGTACAACTTGGATCTTCAATCCGCCGCATTCGTCCCACATGGGTGGAGCCTGGGAGAGAATGATTGGTATCACCAGGAGAATTCTTGATTCTATGTTTCTAAATGCAGCCGGAAGAAGCCTTACACATGACGTGCTCAACACACTAATGGCAGAAGTTTCAGCAATAGTGAACTCTAGACCTCTGGTACCGGTATCAACAGATCCAGAGAATCCGTTAATACTAACTCCGGCTATGTTATTGACACAGAAAACCGACTACATATTCACCTCAGATCATCTTGGAGAATTCGATAAACGAGATCTATGTCTTGCCGAATGGAGACGAGTACAGGCTCTTGCCAGTGTTTTCTGGTCCCGTTGGAGGAAAGAGTACCTGCCGTTACTACAACAACGACGAAAATGGACCGAAGATCGCCGTGATCTCATCGAAGGAGACGTCATTCTTCTAAAGGACAAAAACCTTTGCCGTACCCAATGGCCCGTTGGAATCATAGTGAACTCATTTAAAACTTCAGACGAACATGTCCGAAAAGCAGAAGTGCGAGTAATCGTTAATGAGAAAGCCACAACCTACACACGCCCTATCGTGGACATGATTCTTCTCGTAGAGAACAACTCTGTGTAATTATTTGTATATATTTTGGATTTATATAGTGACATTCACATGTGGAATACTTATGGAATAGTGATATCAGATAGACATCAGACGGGGAGTATTCTGTTACACCGTTCCGTAATTTATACAGTTCGTTTGATTATATTCTTAATCTATTTATGTGTTCCAGTCTAGGAGGATTATTCATCTTCAACCTCATAAGAACATTAAAACATCGTATCATCGCTACCTTTCCCCTGCTCACACTGATCTCAAACCGAACATTGCAAGGTCATATCAGTTCTGGAGAACTTTTCAAAGGACAAACGTCATCTAGGACACAATTCGTGGCTAACCACAGAGTGAGTTAACTTTACAACATTGTTTTTGAAGCCTTCAAATTACTCTATACATATTTGAACATTCTCTCCGTGAAACACTGGAAATTTAACTGCTATTGAAAGTACAACATTTTCTCGGATTCAACGGACTGTGCTATCTATTACCTTTGACATTTCGTTTTAAAACATTAATTGAACACATTGTAAAATTGTATTTTATTTGTTTTTCAGCTTTTTACCATATCTCAGATTGGTTCATAATTAAAGTATCAGCACCTGATAGTCTTTTCTCCTTGAGCCCAATCGTCGGTTATACTTAATGGTCAGGCCATTACAACCAATCAACAAATATTAATCTAATGCATCTATAATTTTCACTTGATTTTAAGTATTCGTTCTTGTTGTTTATATAAAAAAAACTAAGCAAGTTGGAAGTTGACACTCACACATTTTTATAGCTTGATGTCTGTCCTGTCCCTATCATGCATATCAAGCAACATGGTGTACACTAACCATTCATGTTTGAGTGGGTCTGGGCCGTGGGGCATGTTTAACTCTTGAGAACTTGAGATTAACATTCAATAGGAATGCACAATGCCTAGTACATCCAATTCTTAATACATGTCAGAGCTATATGACCATTTAAAGCATTAACAAAATGCTGTATCACTTCTAAGGTCTACTTTGAAATTTGCATATGAAAGTCTCACTCTGATTTTGGGGATCCTGTTTTGTTGCATTGATATTAATGCTTGACCCACATTTTTATTTTACACCAATCTACAAGAAAACAAAGCTTGGACACAGGATCTATAGTTTAATCAGAATCATACCATTCCTATATCTGTGTGCTGATTTGTTTGCAATATAATACTTTTTCACACATTTTTCTCCATTCTTAAAAGCACACAATTGCAATAATTTGCAAAATCATGTGATAACATATAGGAAAAGAGCACCAGGACATCTCATTCCTAATACTACACAAGGAGCAGGATCTACTTACTCTTCCAGAACACCTGATATCAATTGTATGTTGTGGGTTCAAGTTGCTCAGTTTTCTTTTTTCTAATTTGAATATTAGTTTAGACTTTTCATCAAAAAAGTATGAAAAAAAGAGTGACTACTGAAAATGATTTATTTAGGTGCAGGGGTTACCACACTTCAGAAAAACAGTGAAAAGTCGTCATGATAGGCCATTTGAGAGACCTCAAGGATACCTCACTATGTCTAGGAGAACTGAACGATTTTAAAACCTTTCTATTTCAGTCCTTCACACCTAATCAATCATTAAAGACCATCAAGTTTACTTTTTATATCTTTGATTTTTTTTATGTCTCAAATACTACAGTACATACATGTATATGCCTGATATCAGTGACGGATCCAGAACTTTTTCTAGGGGGCTGCTGACTGACTTAAGAGGGGCCCGCTCCAGTAATTCCCTATTTAATCAACCACAAAAGGGACCCCTATGAATATGCTAGCTTTGCATCTATGAATCTCAGGTTTTTCAATGACAATAAGTTTTATTGTATTGCAACAGCATTATTGTCTCATGTACATTTACCCCTCGTTATCAATATAAAATGGTTGAGTGTTTCACATTGTATATTTAAAAACATATAAAAATGTTTAGAAATAAACGTTTATTAAATGATAAATAAATACAGTCATAAAAATAATGTTAAAATGAAACATACGTGTAAAATATTTTAAATAATTTAAGAGTATTATTGTAAAAAGTCCAAGTTAAAAGTAAAATCAAGTCAAATAGTCCTCTATCCCATACATGTAAATCCTCAAAATAGAAATCCTGCTCTTCTTATTCCTATTGTTATCTGAAAATATATAATATATGCAGATGATATTATCAAATGAAAATAATTTCGAACTTTTCTACAGTTGTTATATGAAATTATAATATATTTTAATTGTCTACAAATTTCTATGTGGTCCAAGAATGAGAAGGTTCACATTTAAATTGGAATTGAATGCTTTTTATTTGAATTTTACTAATGGAAAACTAATCAGATGTGAATAATTGCCAATGAGACAACTATCCCAAAATACTCATTTGGAGTGGATATATAGAAATGTATAGGCATTTTTTTGCTACATGAAAGCCTTTAAACATGAGAAAATCTCATAATGTATATACTATGATTGTTTTCAGATGTGTGTTATCATTTCATTTAAATTGAAATCTTTCTTATTTTAATCTTAAATAATCAAAAGGAGGTTTATATGATTCAACAAAAATAAAGAAATTATTTTAGACTTTTTATGTAAATAATTGATATATTTTTACTGACTTTATATTATATGTCAAAGAAGGAGGTGGGGGATGTTGCAGGGGTCCTGATCCCAAAATCCTGGGCTAAAAACATGATCTTCTGAGGTCCCAAATTAAAAAAAAAAAATCACGAAAGAAAATCCTGAGCTTAAAAACACCCAATCCAAACGTCCCGAAAAAGTCCTGCCCTCCATCAAGAAAAGTTAATAATCATATACAGCAACACAAATTTTCTATTTATTTATTCATTTACTTCAATATCTTAAATCCATCAACATAATAACATATCAATCTTTTTAATAGGTATATTAAATAATGTTTAAATAAAGTATTACTTAATATGCAACATTAAATTATCTTACATGTATCTGTTATTTAAAAGGTAACTTTTCATTCAATCATTCATATCTTAAATTCTTCATACCAGTAATAGATATTAAATGTATCCACCACCCATAAAACCTGGCCCCAACACCTAGCCAATACTGAACATGCTGAATGTGGCAATAAAATTCAACAATAAATCACATAATTTGTTTTTTTTTTGCATGGAAGGAGGGACAGAATTTATACTGTCCTACTGGTTAATATTTCATATACCTGAAATCTTTAAAAGATATTTTACATAGATATAGGAAGATGTGGTGTTAGTGCCAATGAGACAACTCTCCATCCAAATAACAAATTATAAAAGTAAACCAATATAGGTCAATGTACGGCCTTCAACACGGAGCATTGGCTCACACCGAACAACAAGCTAAAAAGGGCCCTAAAATTACTACTGTAAAACCATTCAAATGGGAAATGCCTATATGCACTATTCAGCAAAAATAATAGTTCTGTTGTTCAGATAAACAAGGGTCTGGATGGGGTGTTTTCCATTACTTTATCATTTATTCTTTACGCTCATTTGTCTCTATTTTTTTTATACTTTTTGTCCATCATTTCTCTTTTCTCAATATATAAATTAGCACATCAATAGTTCAAATAATATTATGACGTCTGGCTATGATGTTTTATAATTTTTTTCTGGGATGTGTAGGAAGGCGTCCCAGATAAAAAATAAAATAGCCTTGTCAGACGTCATATTATTTTGACTAGCATGTCATTTGCTCTATTCCTTATTACAGTCAATTTTCTCTATTCTTTGTTCCTTTAGTCATAGTTCTCCAATTTTTTTTATACTTTTAGCCGTAGTTCCCAGTGGCATATCCAGGGATACGGTTCCGGGATTGGAATCTCCCCTTTCTATGGACAATCAATGCATTTGAAAGGGTACATTTAGTTGGAACCCCCCTTTATCCTGGGTAGGGAACCCCTTTTCAAAATGGCTGTATCCACCCCTGGTTCCCTATTTTGTGAACTCTCACCCTGTACTATCTGTAAGAAAGGATGGATAGAGGTTTAGGATAAAATTAAACTATACTTATGTAGTTGTTATATTTTTCCTATAATTTTATTTTGTTTGTTTTTGTCACACACTTTTTGGGTTCAAAAATAATAATATAAAACCATTTAATTAACCTTGATACTATTCGAGACAACCAAACAAATCAGCACAAATGCTTAACACAACCGTAATAATTTAATTAAAATTATAAAGCTAACATTGACATGCCAAAATTCAAGTTTTAATCAAAATTGAAGTCTCGGGCTGAAAAAGGGGCGTTTATTTCGTGTGAACTGGGGGAATTTAATGGATTTCAGCATCCTAAAAGAGGCAAACATATAGCCATAACCCGATCTGATCAATGAATTATGTTATGGATAATGTTGATATCTTTCTACTAACCATTAAAAGTAATAATAGTAGGATTTCGTGAGCTCAGAAACCTTAATCTGTTGAAAAATGGCGTCGATTTATGTGCTTCCTTTTCGCAGCCTCAGTTACAATTTTACAAGGAGTGATGGGTATTTATGCAAATATTTAGGGACTCCTATCATCATAGATACTATTTTTGGTCATTTTATATTTAAATAGCCAATAGGATGCGAATGTGTCAGTTATTTTCAGAAGCGGAAAACACCCGCCATATTTTTATCTTCCAAAATAACAACGTGTCTTGCCAGTTTCAGATGTTTGTTTCTTGTAAAATAAAATCTCCTAAGAAGAAAATATAGCATAGTCACCTGTAAAACTTACCTATATAACTAATTAATGATGAAATGACACAAGTTTAATTGTCTTTAATAGTAAATTTCTTGAAAAATCACACGTACACGATGTAAACAAATTACCGAGATGGCGCGATACTGTCGCCGTCTATGTAAAAATCGCGATTGTCGCCCTTGATTTTTTGGCCGTTACGTCATATGGAAGGAGGCGCAGAACTGATCTGTGGCTTTCCCACTGAAGTGACGTCACAATACACTAAAGTCACGTGACAGACACGTGACAGACACGGTCAAAGTTCAGAATGCAAAGATAAAAGGAAGGACTCGAGAATAAATACGAAAATATTACTTTCATTAAACCTGTATTATCAGTAAACCGATAGACATTAATATATATATAAGTTCCTATAATTTTGTAAAAATCTTGAACTTCATCCAAATTATGTATTATTTTCAAGGCAGCTAAATTCAATTGAACATAAACATTGAGCTGCAAAAGTTTCTTATTATCTACATCCGATTTCACCTGGATAGATGCACGCTTGATAAAGCTAGTAAGTCTAGCAAAAAAATGCGTTTATTTTCATCACTTTGTGAATATTTTAAACATTCTTATGTTTACAAACTAAATAATTTTACTAGTGTGTTAAAATACATTGTTAGGCAATCTATATATATATATATATATATATATATATATATATCGTACCAACGTATCGATCAATGGATAAGTTTGAATTAATGAACATGTCTGTATCGATCAATGAATATATCTGTTTGATCAATGAATATGTATGTATCGATCAATGAATATTTATGTATCGATCAATGAATATATATGTATTAATCAATGAATATATATGTATTGATCAATGAATATATATGTATTGATCAATGAATATGTATGTATCGATCGATATATATATATATATATTCATTGATCGATACACTCATATGCATTGATCGATACCTATATATTCAGTGATCAATACATATATATTCATTGATCGCTATATATATTCATTCATCAATACATATATATTCATTGACCAAACATATATATTCATGGTCATTGGTCAATATATACATATTCATTTATCGATACATTCATATTCATTGATCGATACATACATATTCATTGATCAATACATATATATTCATTCGTCAATACATATATATTCATTCATTAATATTTGTGTAATGCAGTTCATTCATTAATACATATATATTCATTGATCGATACATATATATTCATTGATCAATACATATATATTCATTGATCGCTATATATATTCATTCATCAATACATATATATTCATTGACCAAACATATATATTCATTGATCGATACATATATATTCATTGATCGATACATACATATTCAATCTATACCTTTATATTCATTGTTTAATATTCTGTTCATTTCAGGTAGCGAAAACAGAATAGGACTTTGTAACCTTCTTTTTCCTACGACATTTGAAAACTGGTTTTATCTCCTTACTAGTGGTAGAAATTCTTACATTCGAAATTGTAAATGCAAGGTATACAAATGTGTGATTAAGAGCATTTCACTGAGTGGAAGGGGACATAAATTGTTTAAAACAGTGAATTTACAAAATAAGAAATACATTTCATAAGTGTTTTATGTATTATAATGCTTTGCTCCAATAAGCTAAATATAAACTGTCATGTGTGTTTCCGTATTACTTATACGTTAACCTCTTCAATATATCGCAGTGAAATAAAAGCAAGTATGACGGTTAGCATGGACAGCGTATACATAGTAACAAACTCTATAACGTATTTGATTAAATTGTCTTTTTGCAGGTTCTTGAAGAGTTTGAAACATCGCCGCCAATGAGTTATAAATTGTCAAACAATTCAACAGAAAAAGAGTGTTACCGTAAGACCGCCATATGCAGAAGAGCACAAGGCGGCACGTGTGAATGGAAGAATGATGATCAATGTCCATAGCTGATCAATCAAAGTTCTTCTGGTGTATTTACAATTTTTGAATAAAGAATTATAGATAAGGAAAGATAAATATATTCAGTTAGTCTGGCAAAACAGCCGTTGGACGTTAGAGCAATCTCGGTTACCTTAAGTTAGTTAGTTTTCTTTTTTGAATTGTTGTATACACTTTGTAATTACGAAACGTTTAATAGAAGAGAAGACGAAACGAACCGACAATACCATACCCGTTGCCAGGGGGGTTCGGGTGACCCCCCCCCCCTTTAAAAGAAATGAGCACAAGTTATAGTCAACATTCTGTTCGAACTGTGACTGTTAAAGTCGAGTTCATGAGTCCATATTACAACACCCCCACCCCCCTTTTTTGGAAATTCCTGGCTACGGGTCTGAATACTAATACGACATTACTAAAAGACGATAAACGACAGTATACAAAACTCAACACAACATTATAGAAAACTAAAGACTGAGCAACACGAAACCAACCAGAAACCGGGGTCGATCAAATGTGCGCCGAAAGGGTAAACATGTTTTGCTTCACATGTAGTACCCATATAGCTAACTATGGAATATGTTTTGTTCATTTAGAAGGCTGTAAGGTGACAAACAATTTTAGTTGTCTCGTCGAAATACTTGACGGCCAAGAATGAATTAGGATCTAATGAAAAAAGCTATAATTTCAAAAAGGACCTACAAAATAATCAATTAAGTAGTTATACAAATGTACTTTTTTGCTGTGAATTCATCGATTTTTTGCCCATTTTCCAAGAAAAATACCAAAATAGCATTTGTTTTTTAAAGGTTTACAGCAACGAAATTAAAGATATCAATTCTTTAAATCCAATTCAATTATTTTCCCTCTCTAATAAAAAAAAGTACTTCCTTCATATATTGTTTTACTTTTGTCATTGTGTTTTGATAACATGAACGTTTGGTACGATATATCACTAAATTAAGTTTTGTCCAGTTAATCTGAAACCAAAAACAGCATATCGATTATGCTATATTGAAAAGATGAACTGAAATTAGCAGTATCCTATAACTCTATTTACTGCAATAGAGATGATGATCTCTTAATAAATAATTCCAAATTTGGTGACTAAGTTGAACGCATCAATCCCACCGAACTTGAGATACAGGATACAACAGATACAGTCAAGTCTGCCTCACATCTTGACTTACATCTAGAAATTGACAATGAGGGTCGGTTGAAAAACAAAACTTTACGAAAAAGTTATGATTTCATTCAATTTCTATGTACATTTGTAGAAACAATCCAGAAGCGCATGCATACGGTGTGTGCATCTCCTATTTGATACGATATTCCAGGACTTATATTTATTATATATCAAAATTTTTTTGATAGAGGATTGCTGCTCATAATGAATCTATTGAACTAAAAGTTCCAAGTTGTGAAATCATCACTCCGTTATTTTTACCGACGTCATCACGATTTGGATGAACGTTATGGATTGTATGTGACCTACTAAATTAGATTTATAACCGGGTGTGTACTAACATGAGCACCATGACGGATGCCACAAGTGGAGCATGGTCTGCTCATCCTTCCGGAGCAACTAATATTACCCCCAGTGTTTTGTGGGGTTTATGTTGATAAGTTTGTCTTTCTATGTTGTATATTGAGTACCATTGTTTGTCTGTTGGTCATTTCCTTTTTAAGATATGGCGTTAGTTTTTTTTTCGAATTATGACTTTGAATGTCTCTCCTATATATTTCGCTTTTCTTTAAATGAAAAAAAAAGCAAACAAACCATACTGTTTTCAAAACATATAATCATAGACTGTTTGAAAATTTTCAGATAAATATAGCCTGAATTGTTAGTGTTTCTATATTGACATGAAAGACAATAACGCATTTTCCAGCTCCTGGATATAAAAAGCTATATATAAAATATTTAGTATATGTATAATTAGAATTGTGATATAAACACTCTTTTTTAAGCAGTGATAATTATTTAGCTCGTTTTTTTTTTTTGTTTTTTTTTTAAATAACTCAGAATTCTGTATCCCTTGTAAATTAAATTACGATCAATAAAAAATGCACTACTTATTTTAGAAATCTTTTTGGTAAACCATTGTAGTCCGATATTTAAGTATTGTTTTATAGCAAAGCCCTAGTCATTATTAGCTATGCAAATCCCTTACATGACATCATATGCAACAAGTCTAACGAAGAAACCAATAGCTAAATTTAGTAAAAAAAAAAAACAATAAACGAAAGACGTATATTTTCCATGGACAACAACTGAATCACAGGCTTCTGACTTGGGATAGGCACATACAGAACATAGCGGCGTAAAACTTGTTTTAAGCGCGTAATACTCATTTAACATTGGATGATGATGTAAAACACAACATATGCACAAGTCTAAAGAAGACCTATCACATCAGGTCGAGGCTAAACTACACATCTATCATAATGACGAAAGACAAAACTACCGGTCTAGTTTTAAGACTACTTGCAGTGGCCGAAAGTTAGCTCAACGTCAATGAAAACTAATAAACAAATCCTGTTTTCCTAGCCTAAACTAATTCATTCTAAGACGTCACAAGACGTCTCGGGGAAAGATCACATTGTGCAAAAGGGGGACGAAAGATACCAGAGGGACAGTCAAACTCATAAATCGAAAATAAACTGACAACGCCATGGCTAAAAACGAAAAGGAAAAACAGATAAACAATAGTACACATGACACAACATAGAAAACTAAAGAATAAACAACACGAACTCAAATGTGCAAATTGCAATGCACAAATAAAACTACACATTATCGACAAGATGTTATTCTTTATCAATACAAATAAACGTATAATATAAACTGACCAACTTTTAAAACGCAACACTAGATTATTCTGTTTTATTCTTGTTTTCAAATCGGCATTTTGTTTGGAAAAGAAATGTTTAAACATAAATTTTATACATTTCTTAAAGGTCTGAAAAAAGTTTGTGCTCCAAAAGTTGAACTGATGACGTCATTTTTTAAAGTTCAAATTATGTGGTGTGCACTAAAACTGTCGTTTTCAAAAAAACTACATGCACAATTATGTTGAAGAAAGCCGTATTAAAATTCTAGACGTTATTGGATTTCATTATCGTTGATTTCTCGTGTATTGACGTTTGTCCTATATCTCAGTTTGAGTATACGAAGGCCAACGAGTCCTCATTCTACATATTTCTGGACTAAGAAAGGAAACAGAATGGTACATATTTAGATTGTACATTATTTTTTTTATTATCAAACAGATGTTGAATGATAAAAGCATTCTTGCAAATAATATGCAATTATAAAGCATTTATACGCGGAAGTAGCATGTCATTGGTTATGTTTTTACAATTAAATATTAATATAGTATTCAAAAATTTACTTTATCTATTCAAATAGAACTAATCTTATATTGTATGTGAAGGCATCTGTAAAACAAACGTAATGCAGTATAAAACACACATCTTAGCATTCCCATTGTATATTTGATACAAGAAGCTGTCTATATACATATCTAAGGATGGGTTGTATGATTGGTGTTGTATTTGTTTTTGTAACATTATTAGCATGGCTTCCACAAGATATTTCTGCGTGTTCCTGCTTCCCTACTCATCCACAAACCGTGTTCTGTCAAAATTCTTTTGGTAAGTATTCACTTAGAATTGTTTGGATTTGACACTAGACAACATATAGAATGAATGTAACTGAAAAAAAATAGTTTCATTCGCATTCCAAACTGTAAATTTATCTCATAATTACACCTTATGTAAGAATCCGGGGTTTTAATTGGTTAATAGCCAGTGTATTTTTCACCAATTTACTGTTATCAAATGAATATCGTTCATTTTTAACGCCGCCAGGGTATTTGCTAAAAGGATATGCCTTTTTTACCATCTCTGCCGTGGTATTTGCCAAAAAATACTCTATCCGACTGGACGCTTGTAACGTCACGATCACTAATGCGTTTTAGTACATTAACATTTGGTGTAATTAAACAGATATATCATGTTATTGAGGGGTATTTGCCTTACGGCTCGTGAAATTTAACATTCTCTCGACTGGTATTTTTCGCAAATACCCCTCCTTAACATGATATATCTGTTCAATAATATGGTAGTGCGTCTAAAAAAAACCACCAATCATCATCACATTCAAAATTGTGAAGATGTTTAGAGGTAAAAACTGGTTGTGTTTTTAAGTTTTTGAATTGTTGCACTGCTATCGCTGTTAGCTCTACGATATGTACTTTTCTCATTGTTGAAGGCTGTACACATTCACGTCCTGTGGACAATGGAGGATAGTAAACTGTTATGTCAATGTCATACTACATATTTATTTTTATAATTGGTCGCTGTATAATCTTCAGCCATAAGCGAACCCTAACCGTTTACTATAGTGACACCTTTTATGTTACAAAATATCAACGATTATCATTATGAGAAGTAGCAAAAAACGGCAGTCACAGACTCCTGAATTGATACAAGCACATAAAAGAATATGGCGGAGTGAACATGCATGTGAGGGTTAAATCCCCTCACCTAAGTCAGTTGTGTAACTATTAAAAAAAACTCTGCATGACTTGGCACTGGTACTAAGCTTAAAATCAACTACACGTAACAAAACAAAAATAACACCAAAAAATTAACCGTTTTTTTTTACATCCGCGCTGATATAATGTATGCCGTCAAAAATTCTTTTCATCGGTACCTTAACTTCAAAATAGATTTCAAACAGCAATGGTATACACAACACATGTTATCAAGATCTTGTGCAATGGCAAGAACAATCTGTAAAGAATTTCATGGCAGAAAAAAAGAAATTTCAGTCGTGATACAGACTATGAATAAGCGAACTGACTGATTTTCACCCTTATTCGCAGTTTTTCCTTTAAAAATCGAAAATTAAGTTTACTGTCCAACAGTAGAATACCACCATTTTTTTTTCAATACCATCAAGTGAAAAACAAAGTAAAACTGTCTAATACTGAATCTCTATCATTTAAATTGAAGCTGTGGCTATTTATTACAGCTAGATATATTAAATAAGCCAAATAGTGTTGAAGGCTGTATATGTTGACCATAGATAATATTATGTCATTTTGACGTAATCATATTATCACAATAACGTTTACTTCACATCAATTTTGTTTTTATTGCACACAAGTTTACCCATTTATCGTTTACTTTGGATTCTGTTTAATAGCCTTAGTTGGAGTGATTTTGACAAAGATACCAACAGGTCAACAAAATATTAAATACACAGCGCGAGTCGTAAACAGAATAAAAGTAAGTATCTAGCTATAAGTGGTTATCTTTTGTTATCTTAACATATCAGAGACTTTCAAAAATAAAAAAATACATCTCTAAAAAGATAAGTAATCCAAGAAAATAAACATCATTTACATATAAAATGATTAAATTAATACATTATGACGTCACTCAAACGTTAAATTCGACTATCGTAAAAGCGAACGATATCAATACTATGATCAATTCCTTACTTTATGCAATTGTTAATTTTCTTTGACGACACCACAATATAGTTATACCAAATAAGTACATGTACTAGTAATTACATGCAAACAATTTTGATAAAGACGAAGCTTTTGAATATTTAGGGAGCAACAATTTGACTTCAAGGGGAGGGGGTACAAATTTATTTAGTTTTTCAACGCGATCAATCAGATTTTTTTTTTTAATTTAACACTATAAGCATGATAAGGTATGTCATCTGGCTTTACAAGAATATTGTTTTCAACTGTTTCGGGATCAGTATGCAAGGGAACTTCAAGGTTAAAATATGTCGGTTGAACCGAAGACAGTCATGAATAGAAAATGTTCGTTCTTCCTGTGATTTTTCGTACGTGTGGATAGTTAACCCCCAATTGAAATAAACAAGTGCATGTGTTACAAAATGAGCCTTTTCCTCGCGTTGATATTATAGCACTTATGATAGTAATAAGGCACAATAACCAGTTACTTATCCCGAAAAAATATATGACTAGGTCAAATCTGCGGTTATATGTTATAAATAAAGTGTATTTAATATCTAAAAACTCTTTAACCTTCTTTTTGTTTTGACAGGATTTTGTATGTTTCTATAGTTTCATTATCCACTAGAGACCATGTGATCGACGTATATTTATATCGTTTGGAAGGACAAGCTCACTTATTTAGTACATTATTAGTTCAACATTTTGCAATAAGCATGAAGAAAAGTTCCTATTTCTTTATATTTAATTTGCAATATCAAATTTTTCAATGTGTGCGACATCTTTTTCTGTGCGTTAAAATAACGACATTTGCCTCCGTTAAAGGCAGTAGCGACCGTATAACCTTGCCTTTATATTTAATTTTATAGTAAGTGTACTATTGACCTTATGTTTTAGGGAAATGTCGGTTCTGTTGGCTCCACATTTGAATTTAACACACCCTCAACCGGAGCAGCATGTGGAGTGTCATATACTATCGGAAAAATGGAGTTTCTTATGGGTAAATGTCTTAAAAAAATTCGCAGTTTCTCAAATTGCATAAAGTGCAAAGATAAATATGTCTTTTACTTGCAAATGTTTAGCTGTAAATAACAATGTCTGTCATATCAATAATTAGAAAAGTGAGTTTAGGAGACATTTTAAGTTTGGTTTAGCGCCATAAATTCGAATTAAAATCCGCCTAAAAAATACAAAATATGTTATTATTAAAGATTTAGTTAGATTTTATAATACTTCTGCTAGTGAATATATTATCAGAATGACATGATACTGCCTTTATCAGACTTTTATACAAATTCAACTATTGTGTATCAATAAACGCGTAAATATATTAAATATAATAAAATATTGGAATTTCTCGTTAATGAAAAGGACTAAATAAAGGTACTAAATAAATGTATTCCAAAACGGATTTCAGACGAAATTGTACGGGAATATTATGATAAGATAATATTCATCAGCATGACCTGCCTGTAATTGAGACCCGTCATACTGTTATATTATTGTAGGAAACAGGACTAAGACTTGAATGTAAGCCTTAAAACAAAACAATTAAGTATACAATGGAAACATTAAGCTATAAATTGGAGGTTGCTATACCTCAACGGTAACTTTACCTTTCTACCAAGTTCTATGATTGTAGATAATTTATCCTCTTTTTTTAAAAAAAACCTTATCTAAATTTTGACATAGATTTAGTTTTACTTTTAAAAGAGTCTTATAGAATGACTAGTTGGGTTTTGTTTTTGATTTTTGTTTGTGTTAATTTGCTTGTTTATGCTGCATTAAAAAAACTCAAGATATCGCAAATTCAACAAATATGACTGCTATGATGATACGTTTTGAGTTTCTTTGATACATAAAACGCGGCTCTGTACTAATACATCCTGGCATTGTGTAATTGTGCTATTGCAATAAAATGTATTCTTGTCTTTTGCTAGTGTGTTTTGTCTATATGCCTTTTTGTGTTTCTTTGATACATTTGCCGTGGCTCTGTGCTTATAAATACATTCCGTCGTAGTGTTATTGTGCTATGGTCATACATGTCAACCTCTGACAATGGAAAATCATGTCATGACATGACATGACATGTCAAAAAGCGTGTGAAAACGCGTGACATAGATGCGGACTTTTTTATAAGAATGTGGTAATGTTCATAATTTCACATACAAATTTGTTAAAATACAAAAAACAATATATATACTACTGTGAACTTTTATTGTATTAAACAGTGGTCTGTTATGTTGTTTTTAAAGCACCACCACTAGGCACATATTCAAAACAACTGCCAGTTTCAAGTTTAGTTACATTTATTTGATAACAGCATACAACAATGTACAATATAAATGTAACATAGTCAAGTTCTGATCAGAATTCAATGTCAATATTTCTTTATAATTGAAAATGCTCTCCCACAGAAGGAATTGATATTTGACAGAATGTCATAATGTTGTTTTTTTGGCATTGTAAAATGTCATCCATTATCTCTGCCTTTGCTCCCATTGCTATTGCCTGGTCAAAACTTGGTAGTTCATCAGAAGATAGCTGGTACTATGAGAGCTGATCCAACAGTTCTGTGATATTTTCATCTGTAGAATCTGTTGGCTATATTTGAAACTGAAATTAAAAAGAAAAAATGTTTTATAAATTTGATTTCGATTAAATAAACATGTTAAATGGTTATTCAAATAGCTACATTGTATTTCTCCTCTCACATGTATTGTTTTTGATCATTGCAACAAAGAATGCACAATACGTTACTTGTCACTCGATCATTAAAACTGAACTCCAAAATATAATTTATAAACATTGAATCTTGGTACGTACACATCGTTTTGAATTAACAATCGGCGCTTTAGACGACGGTACAGGCCTGAAAGAGACCTCTTTCTGTGCACATTTTCCCTATAAAGTGAATTTGAAAGAAAGTAACAAAATCGTTAAAACTAATCACAAACTACTTACCTTTTACTGTTGGTTCATATAGAAAAATAAACAATATGTCAGCCAAATAATTACTTCGAAATTTTCGGTATTTATCGCCGATTAAGGAAAAAACCCGAGAATAGCGATATCACTAACGACCGCAAAGTGAAAAGAACGAAAATGCGTGTAATTGCGTGTAAAGTGTCGAAAAGCGTGTACACGCCATGTGACAAAATCCTCGCGTGTAAACCGTTGAAAAAGCGTGTATTACACGCGAATATCATGTCACTTGACATGTATGGCTATGGTACATTTTTGAATATTGTCTTTAATTTTTGCTTACGTGTTTTGTCTATATGCCGTTTTAGCTTCTTTGTTGCTTCTTTGTTCGTTTTTATAGGGACTAATGTTAAAACACAATTGTTGACTGTTGCACCCCTATGGTTTTGAAATTTTACCTATTTTTTCTGTTTGTTCTGTTCACACATCGTTGTCGTTATAATGGAATTTGATGCCAGTCATAGAAGTGAGAAGTTAAGATA
The DNA here is from genome assembly GCF_963676685.1 of Mytilus edulis. Lineage (NCBI taxonomy): Eukaryota > Metazoa > Mollusca > Bivalvia > Mytilida > Mytilidae > Mytilus > Mytilus edulis. The sequence continues at coordinate 84,177,079 of NC_092349.1, forward strand.
GCTATAAAACCAACTTTAATCCTCAATTTTCTACATAAGAAGGAACATGACAGTTGTTATCCATTCGTTTGGTGTGTTTGAGCTTTTGATTTTGCCATTTATGACCTTTCCTTCTTGAAATTTCCTCGCAATTCATTATTTTTGTGATTTTACCTTTTACAATCGTTTTTTCACACACTTACTTTTATATTTTATTGAATTCAATTTAACAAACATCTGCATTACAAGAAATCATCCAAATTAACTTTCAATAGACAAATTATTAGATTAAAATTATTGATGGTTGCTTAAAATCCAGTGGAAAATAGTTCATGCATGTTCAGGACGAAAACACTATATTGGATAGTGATGCACAATTTTCTTAGTAATGGTTTACATAGCTGTGAACTTGTACTTCTTAAACGGCCAGTCGGACACCACAATTTTCAATTGTTTGTACTGCCTGTCGGGCGACAACATAAGTGATTATATATATATTCCAAAGTCATCCTCGGGAATCAAACATTGTAGTACATAGAAGATTAATCGTTACGTACATAGATCTGTTCTCAGACACATGGAACTGTTATAAAGGGACAGCTTATAATGTAATTCAAACTTGTACGCAGTACAGTCAGAGTCAGATGAATATTATTTGACGAGTAAACAGTGTGGAAGCTGGAAAGAGACAGCTCGCTTAATTGAACGATTCGATACGGATAAATTATTTCTTTGATTTTTGTTATTTTCAGGGAGCTCGAGAGGTGAAAACACAACCAGAATTTGCAACACGCTTATTCCTAGGACATTTGAAAACTGGGTGTATCTCCTGACAAGGGGAAGAAACTCTTACATTAGAAATTGTAGATGCAAGGTATGCAAATGTGTGACTATTAAAAGTTTACTGAGTAGGGGTATATAAATTGTGCATGGCAAATATTATTTAGTGTATATATTTTTGAAATTGGCAAACGTTAACTAAATTCATATGTATGACTGCTTTAACAAATGAGGGCAATTCTAATACATTGTTTTATGATAAGTTCGTATCAATGTCAAAAATATTTATTAGCCAATTACAAATATGCAGTACATTCTCTAACAATAAATATCTATCAGTGCATGACCTATTTCAGCTAAAATGAAAGAAAGTGTTACAAATATATTAAATCTCATATATTATGATCATATTATATACTAATTTGAATTCATTAGTAATAATAATAACAAAACTGCAACTAGATTAAATCACCCACATTTAAATGTAATTGCCACCCCGACTTTGTTCAAGAGATTGATCAATAAAATGTGTAAAGTTTATATATATAAATTTGACATGCATCATTATAATGTTTTGCTTCAATTAGATAAACCGGGTGTGTTTTCATACTGGATGAAGACATGCACCTCTAGAAAATGTATCCCGGTGACATATAAGCAAATGCGACGGTGAGCATGGGCATCGGCTTAATTGAATCAATGTAACTTACTCTATGACTTATTTGATTAAATCATCTTTCTGTAGGTTCTTGAAGAGGGTGATGCATCGACGCCAAGGAGTTGTAAACTGTCAAACAGTTCGAAAGAGTGTTACCGTAAGACCGCCATATGCAGAAGAGCACAAGGCGGCACGTGTGAATGGAAGAATGATGAACAATGTTCATAGCTGTACAATACATGTGTATAGTCAGTCTTTTTGTTTATTTTGAGTTTGGTTTTTTTAATAAAAATTTATGAATGACGAAAGATTCTATCGTTATTCTCAATAAACCATATAATTTACATAGGTATAGAAAAGATACACATGATAGATATATAGTTGTTAGTCGACGAAATTTGACCTGCACATTAAATGTCGATTTCAATACACTTTACGCGTGTTTATAACACTCTGAGTAATTTTTCTCTTTTGAATTCTTGTACATTTTGTAATCCTGGAACCTTTTGCAGAAGAGAAGTGAAAAACGAACTGACAATGCCATTACAAAAATGATAAACACCTGAAAAACAAACAACAGCATACAAAACACAAAATAGAAAATTAAAGATTGAGCAATACGAAAAGTGCTCCTACAGGGTAAGCATTGGCAGATCCATGGGGTGTCCAGGGGTTTGAACCCCCCTTTTTAATAACGATCATTGAATTTGAATGGGGACATATTGTTGGACCCCCCCCCCTTTTATCCTGGGTTGGGAACCCCCTTTTTAAAATAGCTCGATCCGTCCCTTGTAAGCATGTCCTACTTACCATGTGGCACCCATATAGCTTACTATCTGGAATTTGATTTGCTTATTAAAGAAGGTAGTATGGTGACATTCAGTTTTGTTTTTCGCCCTTTGGACTTTTGTGAAAGTTTGTCTCTTATTGGTAATTAAACCACACCATCTTGTTGTTATATTCACGTGATACAATCAAGACCAAATTCAGAAGCAGACAATACAAATCAAAATATATCTGGAACCTTGTGGTGTATAAATGTCAGTATAATAAAACCCACTTAAAGGAAGGCGAAAGATAACAAACGGATATTCAAACTCATTAGTCGAAAATAAACTGGCATTGTCATAGCTTAAAAATAAAATACAAACAGACAATTACAGTACACAAAACATAGCATAGACAACTTTAGACTAAGAAACACGAACCCAATCAAAACTTGGTTATCTATTACGAATCATGCTAATAACTACTGAGAACGGAACAAGTTATCCGTTGTTATTCTAAACAGAAAATTTAGTTTTCTAACGATGAACGAGACATAAAAACTGTCGCTTTAAAAAAATCAATTCAAACGTTTTTATTTTGAACAAATTAACTGTATGGGTTTTAAAACTGAAACACTTATTTAAAAACTGTTCATAAGGATGTCCTGTGAATACTGTGACAAAGTCTGTGCTAATTATTTTACAAAATAATAGAAATTGATCTTTTGTGAAAACGTTAATGACAGGGCTGTAAATTATCTGGCCTTTAAGGGAAGGCAGTTGAATGTCAATCCATTTTGGACCAATTTTATGCACAAAATGATCTTTTCGTGCATTTTCCCCTGTATGCAATTTACCTCCCCAGAACACACAACTTGTTACATTTCGATAAATAAGCGACTGGACTATTTATTGAAAACAGTTATTAACCAGAGCTAGATTATGCGAGTCGGTTTGTCTTTCATATGTAGCAATACTCAAGCCATTGGATCATTTCGCATGGCGCTTGCCTTCAACCTTACACAAAATATATAAAAGATTGCTTACAAGGGACTGATATATTGCATGTAGTTGTTTCTTCAAAACCATAAAAACAGAGAACGTTTACAGCTGCTTTTAAACTATACCGACCATTAGGCTCTGTAAGTTTTTATACTTTGGATATAGATCTGACTTCAGTTTCAAGTCAGTATTAATCCAATTTGAATGAAGGAAAACAACCAAGGTTATATATTTAATTATTAAATGATATGAGCAAATAAGCCCTAATACGGATAAATCAGCATGTGCAATACTGAAAACGTTCCACTGTCGATATAAACCAAGATTTAATATTGCTCTTCGAACAGAGCCAATACAGAAAAAAATAGGGGGAAAAGCCGTATTAGCCACGTTCACTTCTGGTTTTCAATTTTCTAACGCCATTACTTAACTTTATAATATTTTTTAAATTAAAATCATAAAATAAACAGGTTAAATGATGTGCAATGTTTTGTAACGTCTTAAAGTTTTGAAACGGGAAAAACAGGGTCAATACAAAAAAAAGCTGGGGAAAAGCCGTATTGGTCCATGGGCTAATACGGGAAGTTCATTTCCGGTTTTTAATTTTCTTATAATCATTTAATAAAAGTGTTATGAACTGGCTGTTTCTGTATTGGTACTGGTATAGATTTTCGGTCAGCTGTATTGGCCCACGACCCTACGGGTCTCTAGGCCAATACGGCAAACCTTGAATCTATACCAATGCCAATACAGAAACAGAAACAGCCAGTTAATAACACTATAATATATACTTATAGAGAAGGGTATGCGCCATCAAACTTGTCAGTTACTATTTATTCATGTCTACATATTGCCATTGTTGTTTAAAGCGTTTCATATAAATTCACTATAGTTGTATTGATTTTAGTTTGTTGTCTTAATTAAAATAAGAGATGTGGTATTTTTTGCGAATGAACCAGCTATCCAAAAGCCGGAGTGCAAAGGAGGAAGATATATAAAATAATATAGGTTACCGTAAGGTCATCAAAATGAGAAAAACTCACATTAGAAGTAAGCTATAAAAGGCCCTGATATGAAAAATGTGGAATAATTCAAAACAAGAAGACTTACAGATTATAATTATAGTAACAAACAAATGATTTACTAAAAACAAGTATGAAGGACCCAAATCAATAAAATATGCTAAACTCACAGGCCATTGACATGGGATGGACACATAAAGAAATTAACAGAGATTTCGATATATTTGATTATTCTTAATCTACAGTTTAGAAAGTATAAAAATTTTACATGACAAACATATATAGAAAAAATGATCTTTGATAAGGCTGACTAATTGTTTAGTAAAAAACATCAAAGCTATGAGACTGTGATTTAATACATATTTGAAATAAAACACATCTATAACCTTTCCGAAAAAATACACATATACCGTTGCAAACTTTCAACAGGTGCTATCCAGGACTTTGATTGGTGTCTGCCACTTGAGCGTTAATGACCGTTATTGTACAACGAAAGAGAAATAAACTTTTGGTTTTTAGTTACATCCCCATTACCTCCCTTTTACCGGAACTTGAAAACAGTGTTGACATCAAACACGTGCTGCAGTGTTTTAGAAGACTAAAAATGGTTGGAGAGAAGAAAAAGAAGGTACGTATGAGCATAGAGTCAATATTTAGGTTTGTTTGTCTAAATAAAAAAAAGATGTTAGAGCGTGTGCGTCTAAAACGGTAACATAGAAGAAAGTACAGATCTTGTTAAAATGCTGAGACAGAAAGGTTAAGAAAAAAACATCAGAAGATTTAAAACTTTATTTGATGACAATCATAGTGTACCATCTATGGCATCATCAGTTAAACACAATCATTCCTAATAAAATTGTCATGTCATATGTTAATTTCATTATGCATTTATATATGTGACACCCTTAACAAAAGATTAATTACCTATATTGTTTATTTAAAAAAAGCACAATACTGGTACAATACTGGTACAAATTTTTTATACCAGTATTGTGGACAATACTGGTATACCAGTATTGGGATCACCAACTACAGGAGATCCAGGTTTTATACTTATAATGTGGATATAAATATAAAACTAAGTAGATGTGGTATATACATTGTATGATTGTCAATGAGACAACTCTTCAATAAAAAAGGGCATAGGACATTTGAGCGAAAAAGAAAAAAGCACATAGGGTCATTTGAGCGCCGACTTCATAGGACATTTGAGCGCCGGGATATTAACCTTACCTGAGTTTTCAGACAGGACATTTGAGCGAAATTTTCCCTGATAATTTTACACGAATTAAGATTTTTTTTTAAAAGTAAGAAAAAAAAGTAAGATTTAGTTATAAATATTTTTTATTTTATTTCACACCCGAGTAATTCGACCGGTTCTGGCTGGTTTATGTAAGTGAAATCCTAAGTTGATCTCTATTTACCAATCAATTCTACTATAATTCATTGGCTATGCAAATTTTCTTTGTTCTAAAATTCTTATATATATATCTATTAAGTGAAATGTCCCTTGGCACTTGAAATCTTAATACTAATAATACATGTACGTGTTAAAATGGATATTATTTTGACCGAGACTAATAAGGGAAAAAGAAGCCTTGTTTGTGACAGTTTCCGATATAGAGTGGACAAAACACTAAAAGGAGTTGCCGAGTTTTATGTTTTATGACAGTGCTTTGTTTTTAGTGCTTTGTTTACAATTAAAAGATGTTTTAATCTTTTTGTTGGTAAACTCCTGTTTTATGACTGTGCTTTGTTTTTAGTGCTTTGTTTTTTACAATTAAAATATGTTTTAATCTTTTTGTTGGTAAACTCCTCATTTAATGAACTATATTCGTAAGAAAATGTGGTATGATTGCCAATAAGACAATTCTCTATCCAAGACTTGTTTTCGCTCAAATGTCCTACGCTTATTCTTATTTTCGCTCAAATGTCCTAAAATTTAGGCGCTCAAATGTCCTATACTTTGGCGCTCAAACGTCCTTTTTTTTTCTCGCTCAAATGTCCTGTCAATGCGCTCAAATGTCCATTGCTTTGAGCCATGTTACCTGGGATCTGTAAGGTATCAAGTTGTTCCATCCCAAAACCTGTCCAGCCCCAAGACTATCTGGCCCCATTATTTGCCAAAGTCAATTTGTCCTACATTGATCGACCCCAGAATTATTAAATAATGAATAAATTAAAATAACTAGTTCATAAAATTTGGTAACATATATTTGAATCCTGATAGATGAAATTTGTAAAAAAAAGTGGTAACAAGTCTTTTTGATTGGTGCATATTTAAGAGATTTTCTTAAGATTACAAAAAAATAAATTTATCATGTTTATAAATTACACAACAATTATTTTTTTTATAAATTACGCAAACATAAATTATGTTTAATAGTGCATTTGCCAGCGACTTATGGGATTGTGAATGCATAGTTTTAATAAATAGTTTGGTTCTCCTTTGAATGAAATGAGTTTTTTAACCCTTTCAACGCTACACAAAAAAATAGAAAAATGGCTGCTGCTGCTGCAATTTTTTGGTGTTCATTCATTAGAACAGTATATTCTTTTTCAGGCTGCTGTATCTTTTTTATTATATGAGATACAGAGAAAGTTATTGCATGAAAAATGCTCAGGAGAGCATGAACTGTAATGTAAGGGAATTATTTTAAAGGGGCACTAGCTACGATATATATAAAAAAATAAAGTATGATTTTTTTTAGATCAATCATTAATCAAATTGGAATAATGAAATAATAATTTGCTTTTAGCAATCAATTTCCTTTAATTTTGTTGAAATAAGCGATTAAACATAATTTTTGACTGATTCACTTGCAAGTGAAAACGTCATCATCATTCTAACCGGTATTCATGTGAACTTTAAGTTAACCCCTAGCTAGAGATTGACAACGCATGCATTGTACGTGTACTGGTTATTTAAAGAAAAAGAATGTCAACAATGAAAGTGAAACTACAGTAAATCATTTGATTACTAATTCGATGCACATAAAATCATTCTTATATGGTTAAAAACAATGAGAAACATCTATTTTTAATCTATAAAATAAAATCAAACAGACCTATAAAAATGCAATTGCACGTGTTGGTTTAATCTATTCGTATCTTTATTTTTGTTTACATCGCTTATATGGTCATCTGAGGTCAAATCGATAGTTAATTAGATGGCGTCTGGACTAAAATACACACGAAACGAACCTATATATTATCTACCCCATGCTCTGTAAACTGTTTATTTTAGACTTTTTATAGTTTGGATAAATGTTTTACATTGTTATAAACCAAATATGAGAATTTGAGTCAAATCGGTTACAATGAATTTGACAGCTAGTGCCCCTTTAATGAAATTTTTATCAGGTTACCTGCATTTTCAGGTAATTAACTACAGTGATTTTCCAACCCTCATTTTGGGGCCGAATTTCGGCCCCATTCCCAAAGAGAAATATGCTCTTTTTTTCCCAATTTTCAGCTCTAAAATTCCCAATCGTATATGGACATCGTCGCGAGATTTTGTTATTGTCGTATCTCTATATCGTGTATTATTTTGTTGACAAATCTCTGAGCGTTCGGGGTATTTCGGGAGTTATCATTATCATTCACTTAAGACGATGATTGGTTTGCAATCTTTTTTGGATTGCATTGCAATCTACGATATTCTGGTCACGTTTGCGCTTGAAACATCCGAATGAATAATTCAATGACAAAGCAAAAAAATGAGACATAATGTAAACAAAATGAACGTAGATCATGTCTCATAATTCCAAATATTACACAAAGAAGCTAAAGGCGGCGGACGGTAGTAAATGCCGGAAGCTGGAAGCTTTTGGATTCAAAAAGTCGTTTCTACTTCCTTCTGATGAAACAAGTGAAAGAAGGAAAAGACCGACTCTCAGATACAGAACTGGAACAACTAGTTGACATGTTTAAAAATAAACATGAAGGAAAACTTGGAATTTTAAATAAAACTAAAAAATAAATGCTTCAGATTTCAAATGTGTCTTTTTAGAATTTCTATAGATTCTCATCATTATAAATAGAATCAGAAGGGATAGGTTGAATTTTACCTTTCAAGAGTAAAGTTACAAAGCTTGAGTGCATGCAAATGTGTCCTCAGACACATTCAACTTTTATTTTTAATCCTTTTCCTTAAAAAGATAGCTTATTTTGTAGGCAATTCATGCAGTTAATCCTTCTCAGAATGCAGGATTTTGCACCTAATTTTCAAAATTTTCTTGGGGGGCATGCCCCCAAACCCCCCAAGCAAGGCGCACACGACTTATGCCGTGTGCCCTCCGTCGTAAAGACCAATCATATTTTTCCCAATTGCATGGGCCCCAGGAACCTTCCCCTAAACACCAGGAAAATCACTGTAACAGGTAAAAGGTGTAATTTATTACATTTGTATTGAATTTTGAATAAAAACTACTTTTAGTCTTCATTTATTTTGTTGTTTTATCTGCCATATGACAAAGAAGACACCAGTTGCTCGATTCCGTAGCGTATTGCACCATACACAATGTTTTATGTAATCGTGGCACAAAGAAATGGATATGTCCTAAAAAATTTCAGTCAACCTCCGTTCTCCCCCCTTTTTCTACGTCTCGTAATGATCGATCAAATCATATTTCCCACACGAATTAAATGTTATAATTACATTGAGATAAAAAGAAACCTTTTAACTAATCCTCGTTAGTTTCGCCATAGAAATGCTGAAATATTTCCATATTTACAGCTTCGTTTCCGATTTCCGCCATTTGCATTTGTCAAAATATTTTTATTTTCCTTCTACTGCATGATTTTACAATAAAAATTGCCAGGATTTCAGTCGCAAATGAGACTTTGTATATCCTTGATTCAAACGAGTAAAAAATAAGGGAGAACCCAAATGAAAACAGAATGGTTTAAGAGTCCTTATGAAAAATCCTTTGTCATTGCAGCATATGCTGCGAATATCAGTGGGAAATGGCGTACGTCATCGCGGCATATGCCGTGTATAGCGTTGAAAGGGTTAATGCAGAGAAGGACAATTGAATTGAGTTTTCTGTTGTTTCAATTGCGTAATTACAAAAATATGCAGCTTCTCTGGAGTATAAGTCATGTAAGTCATTTTAGGTGTGGTCACTTTAATTTTTTTGCTATAGACTTGATAGATGTCAATTATTTTGAAAGTTTTCCTGTTTCACCAGTCACCACTATCTCTTATCTTAAGCGTGCTACATGTATTTATTGTTTAAATATGTATAGGACAGTCAGGGGTACTAATTGTACAAGTAATTTTTATTTACTTGAAGAAGTAAATATTAATATACCTATATAAGTAAATTTGTAGGATACTTATACAAGTGTATTTTATTTACTTGTTTAGGTAAACAAAAAATTGGGCTGAGTTATGTCCCTTTTAAAAAAGACATTCTGATTTTTTTACTTATAATAGTAAAAAAGTTATCCTATCTTCTTTTCTTGAATTCTTAGGACTTCTTTGTTCAAATAGAATTTTAATTATTTGTCCTTCATGTCCTTTTCAGATTTCTTTACTACATGTACTAATCATGTAAGTGTTATTTCATGGACAATGAAAATCTCATTTGTCTGTAATCCTCAGAACACAAGCCCCCATGGTGCAATTTTTAAGGCCTTGGCAAATACTTAAGATCTTTGCCCAATCAGTTTCTTTGTTGAATTAATGAGATGAAACATTGTACTCCAATAGAAAATTATGAGCTCACATGAAAACAATTGTTAAAGGCATGTTTTTACATCTCAAAACTTACAAATGACTTACTTATACAAGTAAATTTTTGAGAAAATTAAGGGTGGATTATTCAAACGTTATAATCAAGTAATACTGTTATACATGTTATACAGTGTTATATAAGTATATTTTATTTACATCTTTAAGTAAATAAAGATTACTTGTACAAGAACAAATGTAGTACTCCTGACTGTAGGATTGGAGATTGGAAGCATGGTAACTACTAAGTGTATTTCATAAACCTAGATTACATGTATGTAGTAATGCCGACACGTGGAATAGTCAATTGATTAACATGTATTATTTAATTTCAGTATGAAAGTGGTTCAGCAACAGCCTACATGTCAAGGAATCAAGCTATTAAAAAGTTACAACTCAACTTAGCAGATTTTAGGTATGTGTGTAATTTACAGGTTTGGATTTATAAAAAAAGAAGATGTGATATGATTGCCAATGAGACAACTCTCCACAATAGACTAAAATAACACAGAAATTAACAATTATAGGTCACGGTACGGCCTTCAACAATGAGCAATGCCCATACTGTATAGTCAGCTATAAATGCCCCCAAAATGACAATGTAAACCAATTCAAACGAGAAAACTAACGGCCTTTTTTTATGTAAAAATGTTTTTTTCTGTTGTAAAATGTATATAATGAAAATTGTACTTATAAATGTGATGCTTCATTATTGCTTTTCAGGATATACCTTCAGGAAAACTTAAACCCTGAAAATTAAGGCCAAGGATTAAAAAGTACACGAGAATCTCTTAAACCAACAAAAATCAGCATAACAAATTCTCTTAAACCAACAAAAATCAACATAACAACATGGCCTCTCATCTACTCATGATTTATATAGAGGATATTGAAGATAAGGGGGGAAATCAACACAAACATGCAATTAAAAATTTCAGGAAAAATCCGGTTTGAAACATGTTGCATTCTGTAATAATGCAAATGACACATTTTTGTTTCCCTTTAATTTAAAAAAACTTAATTACTCAAACCATTTCCATTGCTACATTTTTTAAAAACACTTCAATAAAAATAATGAAAAACATATGAAAGTTCATACTGCTAGCGATCTTTGATTAAACAATATGAATGATCATGATGATGCTAGTTGTCAGAAGAATGGCTAATGTACTTCTACCACTCTGACCACCTAAACTATATGGCCCACCTAATATCGAAAAATATAAACAATATTGGTAGAAAAAGAAACCCAACATGTCATGCATTATGAAATGATCATGTGTAAAAGACTGATTGCAATCAGGAATTTGTTTTAATTAAATGATCCCCATTTATATAAACATGATAACAATCCACTGAAAGATGGGGAATTCTAAAAAAAGACAGACAAATCTTAATTATCATGATTATATAGAAGCATAATGAAAATTAGCGAGCCGAAAATATAAAAAAAATATGTAACACAGCAACAAATGATAACCACTGAATTACAAAACCCCCTACTTGATACAATAGATAATTATGTTTATTTCAGGCGGTTATGTATACTGAAAGGTATCTACCCACATGAACCCCGACACAAGAAGAGAGTAGGTAAAGGCAGTACAGCACCAAAGACATACTACTTCGCTAAAGATATAAACTATATATCTCATGAACCAATCATAAACAAGTTCAGAGAATTCAAGGTAAATCTATATATCACATGAACCACTCATAAACAAGTTCAGAGAATTCAAGGTAAATCTAAATATCACATGAACCAATCATAAACAAGTTAAGAGAATTCAAGTTAAATCTAAATATCACATGAACCAATCATAAACAAGTTAAGAGAATTCAAGGTAAATCTATATATCACATGAACCAATCATAAACAATTTCAGAGGGTTCAATGTAAATCTATATATCACATGAACCAATCATAAACAATTTCAGAGGGTTCAATGTAAATCTATACATCACATGAACCAATCATAAACAATTTCAGAGGGTTCAAGGTAAATATATATATATATATATATATATATATATCACATGAACATATCAAATGTAAAGGTATAAATAATCAACATCCTTGTAGGCAGAATAAAATTATGATTTCATAGGGTGTGCATAAAGTTTTGGGTCTTGATTTCTAATCAGAGATGAGTGTGTCCAAAACATATGATGATTATCTAAGTGAGGTGCTCAAATTAGCTTTTGAATATCATCTCATAAGGATATAAAATGTTCAATATTCATTTTATAATGAAATCAGACTTCTCAAACATATTGTCTGAAATATTCTGTTATGTTCGTCTATGAATTGTATGGATGAAGAATTTTGTCTGATAGCTTAGGGTACATGTAAGTCTAGAAGAAAAGTGGTTGGAACTCAAACTGTCCATTTTAGTAAGTTCTGATGATACAACAACTTAACAAATATTTAATGATATGAGGATATGACATGTTAGAGCAACAAATGTATTTTAAAAAGATAACATTTCATTATTTCTTTTCAGCATTTTGTGAGACGGTTGAAGAAAGCCATTAACAAGAGGAATACAGACGCTGCAAACAGAATCAGGGCTAATAAACCTAAATATAAACTTGATCACATTGTTAAAGAAAGGTAAAAAAAATAAGGGCTTATTAAACCAAAACAGAAAATTTTTGATTTATTCCATCCATTTCAAGAAAAGTACATTTACATATGAAAACTCACCTGTACATGTTAAAGCCTAGGTCTTAGCTTTATCACATTGTCAAAGAAAGTGATATGATGATCATCGGGGCTATCAAACCAATTTTGACTAACAAGTGACATGATATGGGCCTACTATAAAAAACAGAACCTGGTGTGTAATTGTAGGATGTCTGTGTACACCTTATCACTATTTGGAAATTTGTCTTAGTTGACCTGAAAATCTGTCCTGCTTGAACAATTGACATCATTTAACAATCACTTCTCATTTAAATTTTGTGACGTCACATATTTTGTATTATGAATTCAAAATTTAATGGGAACCTTTGTGATGTTCAGTAATGGCGACAATAAGCAATAAGGTGAATTCTTTTCTTATAACAAAACTTTAAAAATATTACTTGAATGCTAGTTCGAAAATTTTTTCTAGTAAATAAATATATGTGCTTAATAATTTTATACTATTTTTCAGGTATCCTTCTTTTATTGATGCTCTACGAGATGTTGATGACTGCCTGTCCATGTGTTTCCTGTTTGCTACATTTCCTAAAACTGCACATACGTCTTATGACTTCATACTGTTGTCAAAGAGATTAACAGGTAGGTATATACCTGATAGATAATAATCAGGGAAATGTTTCTTCTTTTATCAAATTCATAACTCATAAACTGTAGCATTAATTGTGTATTTAATATATGTTTTTACATGGAAGACATGTCTTCATTTTACTGCTAATTTTCTAACATAATCAATATATGATTGATAGATATCAAGTGGTTGCACTATGTCCAGGGGTAATTTTTCATGCATATTCAAGATTTTTCAATGTAATGTCAATGAATGTATCTCAAATTAAACACTACATCAGTATTCTTAAACTGATATTGTTATAGTTAAAATAAAAACATGTGGTGGACTGAATTTCTGATTTCATACATGTAAGACTGAAATAAGGTCAGAAAATGAATTAAATTTCCGTATTTGTCCTTGGTGAGAATCAAGTCTTTGTTTGAATCAATGTATTGTTAGATTTAGAAATAAATAAATGTATATTTAATTTTTAGATAACATTATTCATTGTATTTTCAGTGGAGTTCATGCATTATGTGATAGCATCAAAATCATTGAGAAAAGTAAGTCACTCTAATTTACTTATATAGAGGGGGTAGGACCTTTTTCGGGACATCTGGATCAGGGGTTTTTAAGCTTGGTGTTTCGGGATTGATCTTTTCTGGATTCAGGAACTCATTTTTCGAAAATTGGGATGTCAGGATTTCATGTTTTTGAGCCCAGGATTTCGGGATCAGGACCCCCCTTTATAGTAGAGATATGTTAGATACATTTGATTGTCTATTCTAATAACTTAATACTTCCCTTGAATTTGGTAGGATTTTAAATCAGCATGAGATTCTCTTGACTTATGTTTTTCATTTGTCAAAATTAAATTATTTAAATTTGTCTTGCTTTCTTCTGATTTGGCTATAGATATATTAGCTGCGGAACCGTAGCTCTTAGGTCCTTATGTTATTTTCCGCAGCTATAGATATATAGACATCACTGGAAAAAAAGACAACCTGGTAATGAACCATAGATCTTACTGCAAATCTCACAAATAAAATACAAATTTCATTTTAAATTTAAAAAATTCATCTCAGTGAAGAAATTATGTATCATGCTTCATGCTGTTGTATTGCATCCTTCCTGCATTTTTGTCCTGGTATATAGATAAACCTCTTATCTGAAATTAAGATGTCTGGTAAGAATGGCGGTATGATTTATTGTTTTGGCCACAGAATTAATTTTGTAAAGCATTTTCAACTTTTCAGATTAGCAGTTTCAGTTGTATCATGAGTATTGAGATTTATTTCTGAAATTAGTAGGTGTGATTTGCAAATCTAAAAATCACAATTTTAATCTGATATTGTAGTTTGAAATATGAGTTTTTATCTTTTTATAAAAGTTTGCAAAAAAGATACCCGAACTTAAGCACTTTTTAAATTCATAATGACATGAGTTTTCTAGATTTCAGATTGAAAGTATATGGTTATTTGTCAGATTTATTTGAAATATACATTTAATAGACATGATTAAAATATGACTTAAACATAACACATTTATAGATTTGTAATTTTTCGTTTTTTGTAGGTATTTATATCTATCAAAGGAATATATTACCAAGCAGAAATAATGGGACAGACAATATCATGGGTTGTACCACACAAACTGGGATATGATGTAAGTACAGTATTTAAAACGAGCATCATAATCTTCACGATTCATTGAAACACATAACTCATAAAAATAATCTTGTTTGAACAATGTAATTGATCTCAAATTGTGGTCATTGTTCATCAAATGACAAATTCACTCTGGAATTTCTATTTTAATGCTTTCCTTAATTTTACTTATTTCATAAATCTCTGAAAGGAAAGTAAAATTCTTGTTATATCGTTGTCATGAAATTAGAAATTGATATTTACTGTTGAACAAAACATGTTGGGCTTCAAATTTTACGTCTCTGTTAAACCGATAAGAGTTTAGAATTGATCAGATGTGTCTATATTAAAAGAATATAAATATAGACAACTGTATCCACTTGTTTCAAATTTGCAGACTGCATGTTGATTTGGTATTAAAACTCATTTGAATGTGAAATATTTTTTTCTGTATTTTCCAGCATCCAACAGAAGTAGATTACAAGATTATGCAGACGTTTACAGAATTTTACACCACACTATTAGGATTTGTAAATTACAAGTTATACACAGATTTCAACCTCCACTATCCCCCTAAGGTAAGACTGCCGTAGGCTTATATGGAATTGACACACAAAATACAATTACAAATTTTGAGAACAAAATATTTTCATAAACTTATTAAATAATAAGCAAATGATGGGTTGAGTGATGATCAAGAGAAGCAGTTTAAAAAACATTTATTTCACAGTATGGCCTGTAGACAACATTGAACAAACCCATATTGTAAAGTACACTATAAAAAGCCTTGTTACTGAAACAATTGTTAACAATTTTTATTTAATTAACCCTTTCCTTTTGAGCATAGATTAAACATGTTTTATGTGATGACTCCCCAGCATTGCAAATTAAAGATACAAGAACTTTCAAAATCTAAATTGATTTTCATTGTTTATATTGACCATTGTTATATATATTTAAACAGTTAGAGTTAGAAGACCAAGAAGGTACAACAAAGATGAATGCTGAGTACAGAGAACAACACGAAGAGGTAACAATTATATGTATGATATGAATAAATGATAATAAAGGGTATACATCAATGAGACAGGAATCTGACAACACAAAGAGGTAACAATTATATGTATAATTGATAATAAAGGGTATACATCAATGAGACAGGAATCTGACAACACAAAATACTTTAAATATAGGTAAAAGTATATTTGTTGTATGCATGGTATGGTAGGACCTGATTTTCATGATTCCTTGGTGGACAGTAAATTTTCATGATACTTGTAGTAAAACCTTTATCTAGAAGCTTTGCTTGTAATCGTGATCAGTAAAGCAGGTGAAACATTTCATGGAAATAACAGGTTTTATTGATGACTAATAAGTTTTACCTATGTCCGTTCTGTACCTATGTCCGTCCCAAATATGGTTTCTGTTCTCCAACTTCAGTTTGCCTCAACCAAATATTATGAAACTTAAACCTACCTACCTATCCTCTTTGCTCCTATTGGAGCATAAGGTCGTCACAAGATTTCTTCATCCAGCTCCAGATTTTACTTCAAACCAGTCCTTTCCTTGTTGTTGAGTATCACAGCACATTCAAAGTTGGTATAAAAGCATTTTATCATTCTGACGATCTTTTGTGGTACTCCTTATGATATAAGGATTGTCCAAAGAGTCTCTCTGTGTAAACTGTCGAATGCCTTCTTGAAATTTATATGAAACTTATACTGAATACTCACTACCTTAAAACACTGATCAAGTTTAAATTTTTGCAGCATCATTTTAACAGTTCTAGAGTTATGCTCCTTTATCAATGGAAAAATTGCTGAATTTTTTGTTTCCCTTCTCTTACTTCAGTTTGTCTCAACCAAATGTTAAGAAACTTATTACCACAAAACTCAGATCAAGTACAAATTTGGGTAGAGTCACTTTTAATGTTCTTCAGTTATGTCCCTTTGTAATTTATATGATTTGCAAGTGGGGGCATTATCTGTGTCCCATGGACACATTTATTTTTAGAGATTGTCAGTTTCTCTTCAGTGATTATGATTTTGTCTTTCAGAGATTAGCAGCTCTTAGTCAGTCATTACAGACACTTCATGCAGGGAGTGAAGAAGAAGAAATAGAAATGGATGAGTTCCCTTCAGAAAATGTAAGTTTGTTTTTAATTTAAATGTCTAATTCATGTTAGATTTGATTGAAATACACAAAAGTCAAATCTAGATTAATTCCATTCTTCACATTTTCTTTTCATTAATTCCTTAATTTGTAGGTTTTTTCAATTTCTTTTTACCATATATAGCTATATTTAAAAAATAATACTCTCACAAAATTGAAAATGAATCCCAGTTAAATAGAATTGATTTTGTTTATATGTATCGTCTCTCATAAAGGTAGCTTAATTGCATGTATCATGTGTAAAACAATGATTATCTATCTAATATTGAACTATGAATTAGTGGTTTTTTTTTGTTTTTTTTTAGACAGATGATCCTGATCAGATAGAACAGGTCAAAGTAGAGGCAGAAAAGTTGAAAAAATTACAAAATTTATTCAAAGGATTAAAATTCTACTTGAGTAGAGAAGTTCCCAGAGAAACCTTAGTATTTTTGATAAGGTAAATATTTACACATAACACAGTTGTGTATGCAACATGACATTAAAAAGGGCTTTTATAATTGATAAAAACCAAGCAAAGTAACATACAAAAATTACTTAGTGAAGTTAGCATTTTATTGATTATATAAAATAAACTCTAGCAAAAATTTACATCCAACAAAATTTTGTACCTGTATATGATTGAAGTCAATGAGAAATTGTGATGTAAATCTGAAATGCATAATTTGTAAGCGTTTATTTTTAATACTTGTGGTGTAGGTACAAGATATAAAGTGTATATAAATAGATTTCAACTCATCAGTTATATCAGGTATTGAAAATGTAACATTTTAATTATATTAATATTTGATAACAGGTCCTTTGGTGGTTCGGTATCATGGTGTCACACAGTTAGTGTGGGGTCTACATATAAAGAAGATGATGAAACTATAACACATCAGATTATTGATAGAACAGAAATGCCAAACCAATATCTGTCAAGGTAAAAATGTCTACAGTCAAACAGAAATGTTAAATCTGTACATAGCAAGATAAAAGAACAATTGTAAACAAATCTACATATATTTCCTGCTATTTGAAAACAGATCTATACCTTTCAACATGTTCAAGGTGATAAAACAATTTTTTTCCGAAATTGTTGATTGAGAGAAGACATTCATCAAAATAGTAATAAGTGTGTTGGTCCATTACAAATATTAAATTAGATGGTACCAACATAATTAAGGTGTAAGTCCAGTGGCATATTTATTACATACATGTCGGAACAGGAAGTTTGGTATAAAGCACTTTCAGAACCATGTTCTTCCTTTATTCGAGAACAATCAAATTAAAATATAAATCTGTGATTTTACTATGTCCATAACTTAGATGAATCAAGGCAAGTTAGATATCAACCTGCATTTAAATCAAATTGATTCTCTATTTACAAAACTTTTACCCAAATTAAACAAAATGTTAGTTTCTTTCTTATGTTCAATGTATACATGTATATATTTTAAATTGCAATTCTCTATAGTTCCTATATATCCATGTGTATAAACGAATGATCGACAAGTGCCTACATTTTTGTTAAATCAATATTTCTTGTATGTTTCAAACTGTCCTTAACTATTGACAACAAGTATATACTTACATTTTCCAAAATTTACCCTTGGAAAAAATATGTAAATAGATTTTTATTTTATCAAATTGGTTTTTTTTTTTTATTTGAATTATTTAGATTTCTGTAAATACTATTCTTTACACCAGAAATGTTATTTATAAGCAAGCGTACAAGATTAGTAATGACTAGTATATCACTATTGGACACACAAGACGGAGATGTATATTACACACCTAATAGTTCAAAATAGAAAGTTACAAGTTATCGGCTGTGTACACTGATCAATACCCTCAGAAGTTAAACGATGCATGAACTTGCGAGCCCAATAGGAAATCGCTTGAATACCTGGACGTGTCACTTCACAATACCATTGGAAGTAATACTTTTAACAATTCTGGTGATCAGATAAGGGAAGGTCCAAAAGTTTATTACATAATAGAATTATGAACAAATTTGATTTTCGAAAATAATTTTCAGGAAACACCTACCGGTATTTATGATCATTAATGAATTCGAACTTTGACTTTTTAACTTATTCCATGTGAACAGTTTAAAAACAACAGACCATGGTTATTTAAAAAATAATAATATTTTCCTTATCAAGGTCGTTAGTCGGATAAAACAACTGTACGATTTACAAGATATCGACATGCCATTATGACTACATAATTAGGTTACTGTAGTTTTTGTCCTTTTTGGTTTATAGACATATTGTGGTTTCTAAATGGAGAAAATGTAAAAATGGGGGCACGCAGAGAATTGATACTCTAAATTTAAAATCAATGGTGATCTCTTATCTGACAGAATAAAACTTTGATATTTGTGGATTTGAGTATTTTTATACAGAATAGACAATATCAATTTTTGATTTTTTTGCGAAGTTTCCCTTTAACTCTGAAATCCTTTCAACTTTTGGAATGTTTACGGGTAATTAAAAGGTAAAAAGGAAATTGTCAGAATCAAACGTGTCCTTATTGGTTTGGTTAAGTTTGATATACAATTATTCTGACAGATATTTCAAGTCTTTTATAAGTGGTGAGTAAAATGTAGATTTTATTTATTGATGGGCGCTGATGTAATGACATTTTCTTTAAAAGTAATTTAAAAATTAATTCAAATAAATATGACATTTTTCTGCAGGTACTATATCCAGCCACAGTGGGTATTCGACTGTGTAAATTCCAGACAACTACTTCCTGTTGAGGACTACTTTATTGGTGCTGTTCTACCACCACATCTGTCACCATTTGTTCAGGAGGAGGAGGGAGATTATGTACCTCCAGAAAGGAGATCACAGCTGGCTGGACAATCAGCTACAGACTCTGGTATTACATTTAATAAGTTTCCTAAATAACCTTTACAGCCGATTTCAATGAGTGTGTAGCTAAAAGTAATATCTTTGGTTAGCTTGCTTGCTATCTAAACCGTGAAGTTATTGTTAGATTAGGTAAACTACCTCCTTTAAAAGTAGACTAGTCCGACAGATAACCAATCTGTCTGTAGGACTAGACTACATCTGAAGTAGAGTAGTATACCTTACCTTATAATGACTTCACGGTTCAGCAAGCAAGCTAACCAAAGATATAATAAGCTACTCATTGAAATAGGCTGTTATTGACCCAGTGAATCAGTCTTGTATTATTCATTCTCTGTTTTCTTTATGTTTTAATCAAATGAGTTAATCCTTTTTATGATTTATAAGCCAGAAACTAGCACTTTATTTTTATTTTATGGATATTTTTAAATAGGACTTCATAATAAGTTCATATTTTTAAACTTAAATTTTACAGAAAGTTCTAATATATTCAACATCTAAATAAAAAAACCAAAATAATATATATAGGAGTTGACAATTATATCCTTTTTTGAGGTGTAGAAGTTGTGTCAGATGAAGAAGATAGTGAGGATGAAGAGGAAGAAGAAGAGGAAAAAGAAAATGAAGAAGAGGAGGAGGAGGAGAGTGAAGGTTATTATCTGCACCAATTTATTATTATAGTATTAATAAATGGGTGTTTTTATAATAGCCCTGTTATATGTCCAAGGTCTGTAATAAAGTCTGTAATGGCCCGAAGCAACGCAGAGGGCCATTACAGACATCCGAGGCCATTATTACTGATCGATGACATATAACAGGGCCATTATAAAAACACCCATTTCTTAATACATTTATTAACCAACTGATCAAAAGTGTAATATGTGTTGCTGCCAACTTGATGTACCTTCTATTCTTTTAATGACAGTTTAGTTTGAAAAAAATAATTTGTACTTCACTATCATAAAGCTTTTAATATACCAAATATCCAAGATATTTTAAAAGTTGACAGAAGTTATGTGTTGAAAACAGGATGAACAGTGACCCCTTTAATTGAAAATCGGCAGCCATGTTAAATTTATTATATTTGATATTAACAATGTTTTTCTGTTATGACCCTGTTTTTTTCTGTAATGGCCCTGTTTTTTCTGTAATGGCACTGTTTTTGGGATACGATTGCTTTCAAGCAATCTGTAGACTTTTACCGCTTACTCAGGGCTGCATCCCTCACGTCAACCATTTTATTCTAAACATTCAGCAACATCTCAGATTCTTATGATTGTCTTGCTTTAAAAGGTAAAAACAGGCAAAAGGATTGAACATAAACAACTTCCCTGTAATGTTCTTCTCATAATCTTCATGTTTGATATTTCCCTTGACCTATATTCGTGTTTTTAACAACATGGAAAATCAGAATTAAGCAGTACATGTATTTATATTTAGTGTTTTTATAAATTTAGAAACACGTCAGAGGGAATTCCCCAGTTTTGATAAATGCAAGTTTTCTGAATTCCGATAATTCTATTTCTGTCATATAAGAACTGAAGTGGAGTTTTTCCAGATTTTACCGTTATGAAACTGATATTTGATACTGTACGCTCCGATAAAGAAATGGAGAACCATTCATCATATATCATTTATTAAACGTTCTTGTTCCAAATCCGCATACGTATAAATTTTTGGAACCATTTAGTTAATTTGTTTTATTCTTATTTTCACAAATCAGAAGAACTACCAAAACAGAAAGGAAAGAAAAGAAAACTTGACACTTCTGGAAGTGGAAAGAAAGAAATTCCAACAAAGGTATGATTAATGATAGTGTATGTACCGTATAGGGGTAATTTGTGAGTGTAAAATTTCACGATTTTTTTATAGAAAAAGGTATACCAAATATTTTGTTGGATATTATTTTGGAGGATTCAAAGTTTTTATCAAAACCTTTGCATGTAAACTATGAGCTATTATATCTTTGCAAAGACTAGTATACGTAAAGAAAAGTATAATATCAATAGAACTTGAGAAAAATTTAACAAAGTAAAGGTTGTATATTTTCCCTTTGAAACATGTAACATACACATGTTATCACAGTTTTTTTTTTTTTATTTTAGCTCACAATAACAACATGTAAATTATTTTTCTCTAATTACTTATTTAAGACCCTTGACTGATAAATTTTTCAAAATTTTGCTGTTTTGGGTAAAAAAAAAATCGATTTCGGGTCTAAGAGCAGAATTTTGAGAATTTCACCTAGATAATGCTGAAAATTTGAAAAGTTGAATATTTTATGAAGAAAAAAATATCAAAACATGAACAAAACTGTGAACATGGTGTTAGTGAATGAACATTAAGAAATAAAGGCACAAATAACTACATACAAGTTTTTATTGACATTTATTATAAAGATCTCCCACTTGAGTAATAGTAGCCAGGGAAGCCATCGTCTCAGAGTAGCTTCTATCTGGGCAGCTATCAGTGAAAGGGTTAAAAAATGATTCACCAACTCTTAAACGCTTGTTCTATGTTAATCAAAGCTATAATTAGTTTTATTCTTTATGGAATAAACACCACTTCTATATCGGTCAAAGCTATAATTTGTTTTATTTTTTATGGATTAAACACTACTTCTATATTGGTCAAAGCTATAATTTGTTTTATTCTTTAGAGGTTAAACACTCGTTCTATGTCAGTGAAAGCTGGAGAGTTGGAGGTCGACAATGTTGATCAGAAATTACAAAGACAAACAAAAGAAGAAAAACGACTAGCAGAGATGATGATCCCTAAAAAGAAGAAAAGATTATATGACAAGATGATGTATTCTAAAAAGAAGAAAACACAGGAGGTATGTTAGGATATTTTTATTCATCCTGAAGAGTTTTTTTGGTAGTTTCTAAGTAAACCTAATTTATCTTATATATGCAAAACTGTGGATTAATTATTATTCTCTGGATACCTTTTTTTTTTTTTTTTTTTAAAGATTTCTTTGATAAAAAGGTCATCTACAGATTAAAATCTCCAACAAAATACACTTTTTATAGCTTAATCTGCACCTTTTGTGAAACCACACATTGAAATATACACAAAAATATAGCTTTGTCCCAAACCACAAAAAAATGTTTACCCTCTTAGATAAAATTAAAAAAAATAATATTTTGTTGATGTCCAAGTCTTTAAAATTACTTTGGATGAAAATTCAAATATCAATAGTGATAACTCTTGAAATATGAAAAAAAGTTAACAATTGGCCTAGGATAGAAACAAATTTAATCAAAGTCAAAGATAAACAGATTATAGCTAAAAAGTGAAACAAGCAACATTGTACAAAACACTACACAATCCCCATGAAAACATTGTGTGATCTAATTAGGTGCATTGGAATATCAGCAAATTCTGATCTACTAGTAGCACCTGTTGTTTTGCTCATTGCAGGTAAACATTTTATGATGATTTGTATTCTTTAATATCACAATTGAGGTCAAGAAAATCCTATTGTAGCTTACCAAAATAAGGTCATTTGTGATTTGTGACAGATGTTCTGTGATGGTCAACCTTTTCATGATAAGGGACAGGTAACTACAGGTGATTGATTCAATTTTTGGCTGATCATCTTTTGTACATGCCATTTATGAAAATTTGTTTGCGTTTCTTGAATACAGTTTAGCTAAAATATACTTTCATATTTTGCAGGCTAAGGTATTAGAAGAAAAAAGGAAATCTATTGAACTGTCAAAAAAGTCGGAGAGAAAGAGAAAAAGGAAATCTACATCTTAAAATAAATTGTCTAATTTAATTAAACTTGTTAAGAAGACTTCACACTGATTGATTATACTCATATGAAATAAGGAGATTTGGTATGATTGTCAATGAGACAACCTTCTACAAGAGACCAAATGACACAGATGTCAGCAACTATATGTTACGGTACCACATAACAAGCTATAGAAGTCTCCAATATAACAAAAAAATAAAACATTTCTAAGGAAAAGACCTACAACCTGATTCTGTGCAAAACAACAAATGAAAGACACATAACCAATGGAAAACAATAATGATAAATAACAACAAATTTCATCTTAATTACAGGCCACTGACTTGAGAAGGGCACATACAAAAGTGTAAGGGTTAAAATATTCCTTTCAAACTTAAAAAAGAGGATAGTTGTTTTTGCATTATGTATTTCATTTGTCTAATGGCATTATCAAATACATTTTGTCTAAAAATCTTGTAAGCTTATTATACCCCCGCTTTGAAAAAGGGGGGGTATACTGTTTTACCTCTGTCTGTCCTTCCGTCAGTCCGTCAGTCAGTTCGTCCGTCCGTCCCATGAATATTTTTCGTCGCATTTTTCTCAGGAACTACAATACAAGGATTTCTGAAATTTGGTTTCAGGGTTTATCTAAGTCAGCTATACAGTGTGATGCGTTTTCAGATTGATCACTTGACAACTTCCTGTTTACCAAACACTTGTATGATTTTACACATGATAGCCAAGTTGAAAATTTTCGTCACATTTTTCTCAGGAACTACAATACAAGGATTTCTGAAATTTGGTTTCAGGATTTATATAAGTCAGCTATACGGTGTGATGCGTTTTCAGATTCATCACTCGACAACTTCCTGTTTACCGAACACTTGCATATTTTTACACTATTAATATTATCCACTTGCGGCGGGGGTATCATCAGTGAGCAGTAGCTCGCAGTTTCACTTGTTATTTACAACATCAATGTAGGGAAAATTTGGTTATAGATTTATTTATTTTTGTGATTTTCATAATGAAAAAGGTCGCTGTAGGTCCTTCAATAATGAGTAAAACCATACTGCAGTCAGCTATAAAAAGCCCTAAAATCACAAATGTAAAATAGATTTTAAAAACGAGAAAATTAATAGCCCAATATATGAACAAAAAAGAATGGAGAAACAAAAAACGATTTACAGTAAAAAATGTACAAAATAAAATATGTAAAAAAAAACCATTTTCATGTTTGTTTAACATTTTATTAGTTACATTGATAAGTAACCTTTTATTAACTGCTACACACTATAAACACAAATTATTCACTATCAAAACAATTCCCAATTGTCCCACAAAACTTCATTACTATTTTACCTGAAATTTCAAAAAGTGGGACAATCGGGAAGACCCCAATGAATGTTACGAAACTTGTACACAAAACTCAGATGAAGTATGTCACTTTTATTGTTTTTATGGTATGTCTGTTTATAACGTTATCTGCAAACAGGGGCACATCATCTGTGTTTGATGGTCACATTCCCAATTTATTTGTCCAATTTTACAAATGTTTCCAATAAGAAAATACACCTTGAAAAAGATTTAAACAAAAGATCTAGCATAAATTAGTAACATAATTAAAGCCCAAAAGAAGGCTAAAAGTACAAAATTATACCTAATGATATGCTAATTATTATATTGCACAATTAAATGCCTAAAATCTGCCTGGACAAAAGCAGACGTGCTTACAAATTACCCCGGTATATTCTATAATTTTGACTATTTTACTTGTAGTGCACAACTCAGATGACCAGTGTGAGCTATTGCATCAATTGCATCTCATGTCCTTCTTCTGTGATATGTCAGTTTTATGTCCTTTGTATGAAGCTCTTAAAGAGGCAGTATGATTTCTGGTCTGTGAACATGTCTTTTCCTTTGTCCGTTACATATCAGTGTGTATTTTTTTTATTCAGGCAGTTAACCCTGAAGTAATGGTCACATCAATTTGAAACTAAATACACATGTACAGTATGATGAAATTATTTGAAATTATGTAGCGATATTTCAAGATTCATTAAAACATAGTCATTTCTTGTGTGAATTTGTACATTTGCAGGTAACAGTTTTTGGTTAAGGTTAAGTTTTCCTGGAAGTAGTGGTTACAATAAATTATCTTATATACATGTTTATTTTGAGTACAAATTTCAAATATGTCATTACATGAAATATTCGTTCAAACTTCTTGTGTCGACCATAGACACAATATTGAATTGAAATGCACGTAGAACAAAACTTTTATCAATACAATATAATAAGGATATTTACTTCAAGATTATTTTAATTTTTCACCATGTGAATCTTCACATAATATACAATAAAAATGGAATAAAAGATGAGCAAACTGTCAGTATTTAGTCACTGCACTTATTCCGTACCCAGATAGTATTAGGATATAGTGTTATGAGAGTAACAAACTACCTTCCAGTTTCGTGTCAGTTGATACATAAATAGTAAATTTGGTCTTTTCAAATTCTAAAGATATAGTATGCTTATAGCTCTTTTGTAATTGTAGTAAACGATTTACAATATAGCATTTCAATATGGTCAACATTTGTATGTATAGTGATTGCATCTGAATTAATGAACGTTTTTAACGGAATTATTGTATGGATATACTACACATGAAAAACATTTACAAATAACTTTACTATCAAAAGCTACAGTAAGTACTCGGAAATTAACGAAATATGTTCAACAGTAATTTTAAAGTATACTTCAACATGAATCTAAATTCCAATTCCGTTTATTACTATATTTATCACTGCAATAAGGAATGTCAGTATCAGTACTGTAGTGTTGATTCGGTCATTTAGAATTTTTCTCGCTTTTCTAATATTAGCTTTTTCTTGTACTATTTCTTCGGTTTCCAAGGCGCAAGATTGCCTATCTTTCTTTTTTAGATTTGAACTTTTCTGTTCTCTAGGTGCCAATATAACAAGCATAATTCCAGCTGCTACTTGTAATAAAATAGACACACACAACAAAGTGACTCCAGCTATGCACTTATCGCTATCCCCACATTTTCCTGTCTGTAGTAGGTTCTTCATAAGAGAAACATTTGATACTAGTAACGCTGTTGTTAGACTTCCTTGTGATCCAGTCTTTTGGTGGACATAAGAATTCTTCATTCTGTTTTCCTGTTTAATGAAATGTAATAAATACAAAACAGTAAGTCAATCATATTACAAATAGCATATTGCATTTAGGTAATTCATTATTTTCTCACCAGATGCACATTTTTATCTTGCTGTATATAGTAGAAAAAGTAAACGAATGCGAACAGTGAAATGTCTGCTATTTTAGTATGTGATTAATTTTTCAAGGTTCGCTTCTTTATTGTGCCAGATAACTCCACTTGTATCTATAGGGACAGTAATAATTTTAACAGTTTAAATATGCAAAACACTCATTTGCAAATCGCCGCATTTTCTTAAATTATATACCGTGTCATGTAAATAACCAAAGTGGCCGAAACAGCATTTTATTAACTAAATACCAACATTTAAAGTACTATACTAAACAGTTCAATTGCAATTTGAATTTAAATACACATGGTATTCAGCATAATCCGCGAGTTTCAGCATTATCCCATGGAATAATATGTGACGCTCGAATAAACAAATTTTAAAAAGGCCCAAATAAAGTACGAAGTTGAAGATCTGTTTGCCACTGTGTTTCATTAATTGATATTTGCTTAGCGTGCAGGGGCATGTCTTTGATATGATGCTGATGTATGCTAGATATATGTATATATATATAGGCGAGGGAAGAACCAAAAATTTGCGAAAGCAAATTTACAGATCTAACATTGTTGGGTTGATGTTTAGACGAGTTGTATATATATATATATATATATATATATATATATATATATATATATATATATATATATATATATTTATCATATGTTTAGTAGTAAATACAGTAGTTTTGCATATGTGATAAATAGCCTGCTGTTTAATCCATATCGCGCAACTTTGATGCGCACCCTTTATCACATACCCTTTATCACACCCCTACCCTTTATCGCATACCCTTTATCACACCCCTACCCTTTATCGCATACCCTTTATCACACCCCTACCCTTTATCACACCCCTACTTTTTTTTTTTTTTTTTTTTTTTTACATAAAGTCAGTTTTGGTTTTTTTTTTTGCTTAAGAAAAATTGTCCTCAAAATAGGTAAATGTTTTGAATGACGTCATTGTTGGTATGTGACGTCACGAACGTCGAGTTTTCATATTGTATGTGACGTCACGAACGTCAAGTTTTCATATTTTTTGGCACACTAAATGCAACTATGAAAAATACAAAACACAAATTAATACAATAATAAACAAAATATTTTTAAAACAACAGCACGCAAATTGTAAGGTAACCCAGGTGCTTCGGATAAGTAATTGAGCAGTTCTTTTAAGGCCTTTGAAACAAGACATAAGTAGAACTGAAGGTAACCCAGTGCTATGGATCAGAAAACAGTTCACATAATATTATGCTCTTCTGTTGAAATATATGATAAAGTGTATAATACATGGCAAAATCCGTATCACATGCCATATCACCCTCGACCAATATCATCCCTCGGGCCTAAAGGCCCTTGGACTGATATTGATGTCTCGGGATGATACGACATATGATACGGATTTTGCCATGTATTATTCTCTCTATATATATATATATATAAACGCCTAAAAAAGTGTACACAACAACTCCAAATACAAAAAAAGGTAACTATAAATGTAATTATTTATAAATATTTCGGATAACAGATATCCTTCGTCAGTCAGATTCTGATGTGAAATGAATCATCTTTGAGTCTCGTTAGATTAAACTTTTACTAAATCTTGAATTTTATACAATAAAAAAAGTCAAACCGAACATCAGTAAAGACGCTTGCACCATTCTAAAAAAAATGTTAACATGACATAGGTTATATGGTTTATTACAACAGAGAGCTCATATATATGCTTTAAATACAAATAATAATGTGCGATGTGAACTAGCACAATTCTAAAACTGTATCGGGAACGACAATTATGATGATATAACATGTTATATCATCATAATTGTCGTTCCCGATACAGTTTTAGAATTGTGCTAGTTCACACAATTCTAAAACTGTATCGGGAACGACAATTATGATGATATAACATGTTATATCATCATAATTGTCGTTCCCGATACAGTTTTAGAATTCTGTATCGGGAACGACAATTATGATGATATAACATGTTATATCATCATAATTGTCGTTCCCGATACAGTTTTAGAATTGTGCTAGTTCACATCGCACATTATTATTTGTATTTAAAGCATATATATGAGCTCTCTGTTGTAATAAACCATATAACCTATGTCATGTTAACATTTTTTTTAGAATGGTGCAAGCGTCTTTACTGATGTTCGGTTTGACTTTTTTTATTGTATAAAATTCAAGATTTAGTAAAAGTTTAATCTAACGAGACTCAAAGATGATTCATTTCACATCAGAATCTGACTGACGAAGGATATCTGTTATCCGAAATATTTATAAATAATTACATTTATAGTTACCTTTTTTTGTATTTGGAGTTGTTGTGTACACTTTTTTAGGCGTTTATATAATTTATTTATTGTGTACATGTATCGTTACTCGTAACGATCCAGCGCCCTCGTGGGGAAAATCGTTGACTACTATACAGACGTTTTATATATATATATATATATATATATATATATATATATATATATATATATATATATATATATATATATATATATATACCTAATATCCGGTAATCGGTGATAACATGTTGAAGTCGCAGGAATATACCCTGTTTTGATCTTTTTTGACGCCTATTGTCAGGGTTTGTCTATTTAGCTCTCATATGACATTTCACCATGACAACATACATTGTTCTGACTTCGAGTTGACCATTTATTGATAGAAGTCTATGATAATTTGCTGCTAGAGGAGGAGGAACGGGTTTACATCATTATATAAAATATAAGTTTTCACGACCTGGGATCAAATCCTCCCTTCCTTTTGAGCTGGATGAAAGTACTTTTAAATATTGGAAAGTGAGTTCGCTGATGCAGGTAATCAAGGTAAGTAGAGCAGACGCATCGTAAAATATGTTCTTTCATATTCTAAATAAACAAAAATTCAAATTTAAAATTAGTTTCAAGTGACTCCTTCTAAAATGTTTATATTGTAATAGATGTGCTTTGATGTGCCTGATTAATTCCCCTTAATTCGGATGGATTAATTATTTAGTATTTAAATGCTTATTTTAAGTTAAGTTTGATTTAAATATAGTAAGATAAAAGTAAGGATTGTTAATTTTACTGATTTAGTATATAACTTTTAAGAATATTCATTTATTTAACTTTTCTTCAGTACCTTTTATGTTAAAGTTAGCCTGTTTAATGAAAAGTTTAGGATATCATTTGATATTCAGTCGGAGTCGGCCTTGCACAGGCCTCCAAATACTCGCCGGACTCATCAGCCCACCCGAGTTCAGAGTTAGCCACCACTTTCGGTGCAGTTCGCCAGAGTTAGTCACCCCTTTTTGGTGCAATTTTATTACTTTATAACACAACGTGAAGCAAATTTACTTTATTTTACTTAAAAGACTAACTCTGGGAACACTTCATTTTCATTTTTACATTTGAAATTACTTTATTTTTGAACTTCAGTTAAGAAAGTTTTCTGACTCCTGTTTATATCCGACTTTGTTTAAATTCATGCAATTACTGTACATTTGTAAATAAAATATAGTTTTCATTTGATTTATTGTCTGTTGTTCAGCCATAATCTGATATCAGGTATCCCAATGGTCGAATAGGGGCGAAGTACTGGCCACTACACGTCCTGGGAGGTGTCGTCACCGACCCCCTCCGTTACAATATATTGCGAATGTTCACTATGTCAGTTTAAGATAACTCTTTATAACTGATCAAGTGTCCATGATTATTGTTATAAAAATGGATGAAATAATATATCCATCAATGATCATGATGGGGTCTTTTCAGTAGAGTTACTAGATACCTTGAAAGATAAACGGTATCGAAGTAAAACAAGATTATTTCCGTGTTTATAGGGGGGTTTATGCTTGGTGTCGTTGCATTGACGACATATTACACAGTTCTTTATTAAGCGATATCGATATAAATCAATCTTACTGTCCTTATCAAGTAATCTTTGTTCTATTGTAATACCTTTTTGTGTGAACAGTTTAAAGAATTGACACAAAAAATTGTCCATTTAAATTGTACAATAGTATTGTGAAAACTTGTCATTCGGAGGCCATTCACCTGTATCTTTATCTGGTTGTGTTTTACCTCAACATTTTTTTTCATTGATAGAGTTTTCGAGTTTTCGTGTTGTATTTCCACAACCCTTATAGTAATGTTATAAATGTGATGTAAGAAGAAAATTCATAATTGAATAACAAAAAGTTTAAATAAAGGTAAAAGTTTATACAGGTGTTCAAAAGTCCTAAATCGATTGAGAGAAAACAATTTTAGGGTTACAAACTAAAACGTTTTTTTTTAAAACCGAAATGAAAAACTGACTATAGAACAACAGTTTTGGACCTCTACTCTTTGGTAATATAACAAGAGAAGTCTGGCATACGATACAGTTACAGGGAAGGGAATGACGTTGCTAACGTAAAATGTTATTTTCGCGACGTCAAACTATGACATATCGGGAAAAGATGCATTTTTCGACTGATTTTTATCATTTAAAGTGATTTAATTTGAAAACGAGTGTATGGACCCCTATTTTTGAAAACAGCAATTTGTTTCATTTTGCAAGGAGATTATGTGACCCAAATTTTATAAAACTGTAAATAGCGCAATTTTTTTAATTTTGATAAACATGCAGCAAAAAATGACGTTTTTTCCTCTATTCATGAACATTTGATATATATAGAGTTATTTCGGAATGAAAATTGCATAATTTTTAATGATACTTATAAAATACAGAAATTAACGATTATTTAACAAAAAACAATCTGTGTTTATCTTTTAAAACAAAAAAGTTATGTCTTTCTTTCGAAAAAGAAAATAGGGACACAAATCTGAATTTTGAGCAAATATACAAAATGTCGCCCTCATTTTACCCAAAAAGTAGTACATGAAGGTATATTTTTTATTACATTTTTGATTTAATCAGGTAAAAAATAGCCTATATGCAAATTTTTATCAACTTGTAAATACAGGTTCAAAACTGTATCGTATGCCCTTAACTAACATGTATGTGCCTCATAACGTTTTATTCATAATCTATTACTGCCAATGTGACACCAAAGAGACAATAGTTACTCCTCTTTATTAATAATGTATGAATAAGAGACAATATCTCATCAATATCTAATTAATAATTATAAATTAACTGTTAAGAAAAAAAAAATGTTTTAGTTTTTGAAATACTAAGGCTTTTTTACCTCGGGAATAGATTGTCTAAGCTGGATTTTGCTAAACTGTTAGGAATTTTGGTCCTCAATAATCTTCAACTTCGTACTTTATTTTGGTCTTTTTAACTTTTTTATTCGAGCATCGATATCACTGATGAGTCTTTTGGAGACGAAACGCGTGTCTGGCGCAAGTACTAAATGTCAATCCTGGTATCTGTAAAAAGTAAAATTACAAAAATACTGAACTCCGAGGAAAATTCAAAAAAAGAAAGTCCCAATTCAAATGGCAAAATCAAAAGCTCAAACACATCAAACGAATGGATAACAATTTTCCACTGACTTGATACAGGCATTTTCTTATGTAGAAAATTGTGGATTGAACTTGGTTTTGAATCTAGCTAAACCTTTCACTTGTATGATAATCGCATCAAATTCCGTCTTTGATGAGTTTATCATCAAGATATATGATAATAAATTGAGAGCTGTTCTTTGTCCCAATTTGCTATATGATTGTGTGGTAATAATATTGGTCATATTCAAATTAAATGCATATGCAATATATTTAGACAAAATGCAGTAAGTCTTAAATTGCATTAAACAGCGAACTGGCACTAAATGAGAAGCACATATTTATTTCTTTCGAAACATATATAATGCACTAACAGCATCTAAAATAGACTACAAATGTAAAGTATACAAAGAACATTACATCAAATTTGTTAAGTTGCATATAAAAATGTAGCCACCAGTAGACTGCAAGTAGAAAAAGGTGATCTCACGAAGAATGCAGAAAATCTGTCTTGAATCTACATGTAGTTATGATGACAATCATCCAACTAAAATTCGTCTGGGTTATAATCGCAATAACTTTTATGCCCTACCTACGAAAGTAGAGGGGCATTATGTTTTCTGGTCCATTCGTTTGTCCGTGCGTTCGTTCGTCTGTCTCGTTTCAGGTTAAAGTTTTTGGTCAAGGTAGTTTTTGATGAAGTTGAAGTCAGAACAACTCTAAACTTAGTACACATGTTCCCTATGATATGCCTTTCTCATTTTAATAACAAACTACAGTTTTTATCCCAATTTCACTGTCCACTGAACATAGAACATGATAGTGCGAGTGGGGCATCCGTGTACTATAGACACATTATTGTTTAGTCTGCTAAGAACAATGATGCGTAAAGAAAACTGACGTTTGAAACGTTCAAAAAGCATGGAGTCATCGATCTTTCATTGAAACAACCACACTTTTAGTCCCTTGCATTACTATATACAGGAAGTTTTATACTTCTCAGAAAATAAAGAAGGTTCTCAGTTTGTCTTTATATGAAATATCAATGTTTATGTAACACAAATATTCATGATGTGTTTCTTAGGGTAGTCTCATAAGTTCGATTATTACTCACAAGACGAGCACAATAAAAGAAAACATTAACCCGAATCTGAAAGCTTTTTAATATCCATAGAATAACGATACGCAAGCTAAGCTAAGTCCTTTGCAGACTTAAAATTTTGCGACGGTACATTGAACGTAATCAAAAGACTTTTGTCTTCCGGTATTGTACATCAGTGAATTAATCATCTTTTAAACAGATGTACGTACATGACCACGTTGGCACGCAATTGTTTTTAATAAGTAAAAAAAGAAAGTTAAACACTCTGGTCTATTGAAGATTATAAGCTACTCCGAAACCTGATTATATAACAGTAACGAATGAAAGTCACCCTCTTCGTTACAGTTTAATAAAATTTCTCGCCAAAATGTAATACTAAAACTATATAATTAGGAATTGTATATACACTCATATCTACTAGTATTTAATATTAGTTTTTTGCGCAATTACTATCAAAGTAAGCCGCCTACATAAACCAATAACAACAAGAAGATATACATGATATAATTTCAGTGACAACTTAGTAATCAGGACATTGCACAAAATGTTACTATCAGTAACAAATCTTTATAAGTAATGTACATTTTAATAGACATAATACTATGAACAGGATATAAATCATGTATCCATGGTCATAACTTCTGAACCAGTGAGGATTATTATATCCAAAAGGATGTAAGGTACATTGTATTTTTCCGAAATTCGATTGGCATTGTTAACAACGGAGTTACAAATAGCCAGTTTCATATGCTCTTCAAATAATGGTGGTCCTTTATACCATCTAATAAAAGTTTGAATACATAAGTAAGTTCATCATAGATTTGACATTTTAGATTTGTGCCCGACGCGCGTTTCGTCTACAGAAGATTCATCAGTGACGCTTGAACAAAAAGTTAAAGAAGTTAAAAAAATCCAAATAAAGTTCGAATTTGCAGCCATTTATTAAAAAGTGTTTTGTTCATGTTGATAAGGAGGTTAATATTAAAGACTTACACAATTACCTTGAAATAAATGCTGAAGTTCATTTTGAATTAAAACATTGTTGTGACGTCATTCTATTGTTTTACCTGTTTTTTATTATAGTGATTGGACTACCATTTACCTGTAAGAAACCATTATGTCACCTTTAGCTGTCCAATATTTTTAAGAATAGCCCTCCTCTTTTTTTAAAATATTGGATAGCTAAAGGTAGCATAACTGATTCTTACAGGTAAATGATAGTTAAATCACTGAAATAAATAAAAATATTAATTACCCCAATTGTTTCATCATGTAAACAAAAATACAAACAAAAAACAAATGACAATTAAAAAACAACATTTTTATTGAAGTCACTTTTAAATACAATAACTTGTCACTCATCAAAACGATTTCTTGAGGAAAAAATCACTTTTAAATTGATTTTTAATACATCCAATACTTATATCACAGCCATTTTCTCATGTTTTGGGGTTGTCTCTTTTAAAACTAATTCAATAAGTTGATTATGCTCGTTGTAAGTCTTGTTTTTTGGCTTTTATGAATTTCTTTTTTCAAAAGAGTTATCCTCATCCGTCTTTAGACTATCAAAATTGACCTCTGATGTTGCTCTTATTCTTCCTAACATCATTTTCAACTAGAATTAAAATGAAAAAAAGCAATGAAGTTATCCTCCTTAAATTTGATTGATCATGCAACAAAACAAGGGCAATGAACAACATAAACCTTATCTCCTGTGTACAAAGTGCGAATCTTGAACTTCCTTCATGAACTAGGGGACTATAATAGTTTTTATAATTTTCAAGTTTCTAAATTGATTTAGAGGTTCTTGTTTTTGTAAGTCTGGTATTATTGCTTAAATATGAATATAATGCTACACTTCGCTCATGAACGACGATGAATATGGGAAGTAGAATTTTATAGGAAAACATTACCGCATTTTATCTGTCAAACAAACCAATCGTGTTTCCGATTCGCACTTTTTTGCAGTGATCGTTTTATGAGAGATTTTTGTTCAAAAGAAAATCGAGATAATAATATATTTCGGTAACATTTATAAACCACAAGGGACTCAATAAACAAATAAATGAAAAAAGAGCGACACGATCTTGCAGAAAGAAAAAAAAGAAAAAGGGGGGGGGGGGGTATAAGGTGGTACCGTTTGGGTACAGTCTCTTGAAAATTCCGACAAAAGAATATAACTGATTGCATGTTGCTATTTTATCATTTGTTAATATTTACTATATATCTGTAATAAAATCGACTGCGGTGCACTCGATATGGTTCGACAAGAACCTGTTTTCATATCCTATTATTTTTATTTTCTCAATCACTTCGTTAAAATAAAACCCAAGAAGAAACAAGAAACTAATAGAAGAGCACTACATTATGAAATATAATATATATATAACTTACCATTATTAGCTGCTTTGACTATATCCTCTTTGTAATCCACACTGAAATAATGTATCTGAATAGATTCTGAATACACATTTGATTTTAATCCAAAGTTTGAAACAACACATTCACTAATACATGCAACGACATCTTTTTCTTCGTATTTGCATTTAAATTAATATACTTTCATCACTTTATCCATTTAGAAACACAAACCGTATGTAAAGGTATTCACGAAAACTATGAGCAGAAAATGTGAGTAGTCCTTGCGCACGCAAAAATCATGATACGCATACCCTGTGTCTTATTCTTCATGTAGCAATACATGTTGTTTACCTTCAGCTGTACTTTCTTTTTGTCTATTTGTTTTACGCTAAGTTATTGTTTAAAGGGGCCAACATGTAGGATATATTTTTATGTAATTTAAAGAAAGTTTATTTACAAAACAATTTTCATACTTGATGAAAAAAAATCTTTGCTTGCTTTTAGTTTTTATTTTACCTTTTATCGACGTGTTAAACAATGTTTTAAGTAAGATATAAGCCTCTAACAGTCCATTCTGTAAAATATTGAACAGGTCTTCGGCCTGCGGCCTCAGACCTGTCCAATATTTTACAGAATGGACTGTTATCGGCTTATATCCCTTACATGATGGAATTTACAATTATCCATTATCCCAATATTTCAAGGTGTTTATATAGGTGATCCATAGAACCTCAGGTGGAAACCCCTCTCAAAATGATTAAAGAAATGCAAACTATCTGATGGACCTTCTACAAAATGGAAGTATGCTACTCCAATACGGATGTGTATTAATTCACAGTTAATGTAGAAATGAAATTAGTGACATATTCTAATTTTGTCTCTTTTTATGTTGTTTGGTGTTACTTTTTCACTACTCGGATTTTCTTTCTAGCAAACAACCTTGTACAACAGAACATTTTAAAAAGACTTACTGCTTGAGTTTTGACTTGGGCAGTTTTTAATAGTACAAATTCCAATACCTATCAGTTTTAAGAATATCTTGTCTTTCAGTAAAAAGTTAATACAATTTCAGTCATTGTCCAATTTCTTTTAGAGTATGTCACAGTGATTAGTTCTATAATGAGGAGACAAACAACGAGTAGGAATAAATTGTATTCTTTTTTTTTTTTTTTTTTTCTTAATATGAATACAAAAAATTATCTATTCTATATTACAGAAGCTAAGTCTTCAGATCAGATTTGATGAGTTTTTCGAAAATAAAAAATGCTTAATATTTTGGAAGATTTGTTTTAAACCCTTTCATGGGTTCAATTGCCTTACCTAAGTCAGGAATCGGGTCAATGATTGTTTTCGATAGTTTTTATATTTTTTTCCCATCCAAAAGTGAATTTGATGTTAATGACAACAATTTATCATTGTCACTAGTATAGCTATGCACAACGTTTTTGTAGGTGTTTTGCAGTTCAACTTATTTTCTATAATAAAATATTGATCAGTTTTGATATCATCCTTATTAACTTATCTACAAATAGCTCAAAAACTAAGGTACTACAAAGCAAAAAAATCACCCCACTTCCTTGTTGGATTAAAATGTAGCTATTCGGAAACAAGACACAATATATTTACGAAATACGGGAAAATAAATTGTTCATTAAAACGCAGGATGCAAATTACAAAAGTTTCATTGTTTATTTTGTATTATATCACTTTATGTCAACTGGGGGCTGTAATTCAAAGAAAAGTATGTCATATTGGATGAATCACATTAGGTATAGTCTAAATGATGGGCAATGGTCGACTGACTGCCCACCTGTTGATAATCAGTAAATCTCTCTCTGTTGTATTGAATATTTTGCAAACCAGTTAGACAATAAATAGTACAATAGAACAAAGGCTTCTGAATCAGGACAATATTTATCTGTCACAAGATAGGGAGATTGTAAAAAGGCATTGGGAACATTTTGTCGGTGTTTTAATTGCAATAAAAGGCTTTAGATGTTTTCGGTTCCTTTAGAATAATGCAAATTCCTGAATAAAACCTCTGAGTAGACTGCATGCGAAATCTTAGAGCTGACAAAATATTTATTGTAATTCGGAAACTTGAGATGCGGTTTATTCGAACTTGTGAAGACACTTTTATTATATTGTCACAATACAAGGACATCATTGATGTCACCAGAGAATGCTATCATGATAACACAGTCTCAGTTGTCACTAAGATAGTTCTTTGACTAAACATTATACTAGATTTTCTAAGAATTTCTTCTTTTTCATAATTCAGCAATTGTGTAGAATTGTTAGTGCTATTTCCTCGTGTGATTTTGTATGTTTTCAGTTCTCAAAATATCACCTGTTTTTACTTGTTCATAATATTTTAATTGTTTTTCTTTTTGTATTGTTCTGCCTACGATTGATTTTACGTACATGACTTATGTTTTAAACTGCAGTCAATTTCGTCATCAAATAATACAAAGTTATGACAACTAATTCACCGACGAACGATTGAATTTGGCAAACAAACATATTAATGTATTAAAGGCATGGAATAGGTCAACGTATTCAGTTATGATATGGCACTGATATTGTTTTATAAGTGTGAATGATATATTAAAGAGAATATCAAGAGTGACAAAAACTAACCACATCAACTACCAAAAAGCACTCCAAAAATGTATTTATAGACCGATGGATTATTCAATGTGCGAAAAAAAAGCAAAGACATGATGTTGATTTGTTTTTAACAACATGGTATGCCACGATGGTATCACAAACTCAGTAGTCAGCACTTCATTGTTGACATAGGTTATCAAAGGGGGTCGTGTTGTTTATTCTTTAGTTTTCTATGTTGTGTCATGTGTACTATTGTTTGCATGTTTGTCCTTTTCATTTTTAGCCATGTCGTTGTCAGTTTGTTTTCGATTTATGAATTTATTTGATGTTTTTCTCTTTCTTGTTTTAAGCATCACTGATAAGTTATTGGTAGATGAATAGCGCGAAGTCTGTCGTACACAAGTTTTAGGCTGTTATGTATGATGAGTTTATATTTATAAACTAAGGTAACGTATAAAATAACATGCCATTCAACATATTGATATGGAAAGACCTGTCAATATGTGATAACTGATATGATGGGAAATGAGAGCAGAAATTCAGCCAAAGCCTTATACATATATATATCGGTTATAATGTTCTTCATATTGATACCATAAAATAAAAGCGATTCACATTAAATATTTTAATATTGAATAAATAATCTTACTTCGGGTTAAACATTCTTACATTCATGAGAAGTTCATGACAAAACTATCATATAGAAAACCGATAAAGTATATTTCATATTATCTGTCACTTCGTCTCATGGGTGTCAGAATGTAAACTGTAATATGTCATATGTCTGTTTTCAAAAATGAAACTTGAATAAGTCATATTATATCATATATGCAAGAATGCAAACTGTAATATTCCATATCATTTTGAAAGAATAAGGATATGTAGTATGCTAGCAAATGAGACAAATGTCTATTAAAATTCAAATGAAGTGTATGTAACGATTTATAAGTAACTATACAGCCTTCAACAATGAGAAACCCCTTAAACGTATAATTGGCTATAAAAGTCCCCGACATGAAAAATAGGAAGCAATTCAATTGAGAAAACTAATGGCCTTATTATAAAAATACAATTTACGAAAAAAAGCTTTGAGATATATAAACCAACGACAAACACTGACCTGCAGGTTACTGTCGTGAATATAAAAAATGCCGCGGGTTAAACATGTTTGTGAGCCCGCCCCTAACCTGGGGCAACACAAAAGAAGAACAAACTATAAAAATGGTTACAAAAGATTTATAACTCATCATGACGATACAAAGCAGAAAAAAGAGCTAATGAATACATATACAGGACGTGGCAGGGTATTTATGCATCGCTTACAAAATAAAAAGACACAAAGTACATTGTACATATCTGAGGTAACTCGCTGTTTCTGACATCTAGTTCAAATCCAATAAAGAAATGTTTGCACAAATGTAAATTGTGATATGTTTTGTGTTATTTTTTCAAAAATGCAAACTGATATATGCACAAATACAGGCATGTGTACTACTCAAGTGCAAGCAACATAATTTAATATAAAAAGACTAATGCCGGCAATGTGAATACATAATTTAAAATAA
The DNA here is from genome assembly GCF_963676685.1 of Mytilus edulis. NCBI lineage: Eukaryota > Metazoa > Mollusca > Bivalvia > Mytilida > Mytilidae > Mytilus > Mytilus edulis. Next base: position 84,217,073 of record NC_092349.1, read on the forward strand.
AACTCACCTTAACTTGACATCAATTTCATTCTAATGATAAAGAAAAATATACTATTCACCTGTATAATAAAAGGAAGACGGAAGCTTTAACATTATTGCAACTCAATAGATCAAGATAATAAAAACCGGAACTTACACCTTTTTTTTTTTAATAAAAAAAACCCGGAACTTACACCTATACACACATATTTTTTTTTTTATTACATCTAGTAATTTACAAAAAAATAACTATGACCGGAATGTATAATAGTATATAAATACTATATACTATATCGTTCACCGATTTTAGTCAATTCGGATTTACCAAAAAATATTGCCAGTGATTAATAATACGCTGTATTCAACACAAAAGTACACCTTTGAGCTTATGATTGCATATTTAAACAATTTGAACCAATGCTGAATACTTTCATGCATCAATTATTTATAACATTGAATAGTATAAATGTTTGATAACGATAATTACCTGGTTATTGCTCTGTAGAATGTCACTGTATTGCTTTTGGTTTGAAATAAACTATTAAACACTGTATCTTTGGGGTATAGGTGATAGTTTAAACTCATTAGGGAAAGCTTTGCTGAGGGACTTCGCTTTTTTCTACTAGTGTATCTACTAGTTTTGAAATCCTTGGTTATCACGTAACCTCCGTAAAAGACCTCACATTTTTTGGGATGTATCTAATAGTTGTAATAACCTAGAGACCTAAGATACTTTGCTTTTGCTAAAGAAGTATAAGCTCTACTTTTTATATCACTAATTACGAAGCCGATTCTCTAAGGGACATCATTTTTCTTTTAAATTTATTTGCGAGTTTTGATAGCCCTGAATACCAGGGAGCATTTATGAGGGACATCACGCTTGCTAGGGTATATTTCAACAGACCTCTAAACGCCATAATAATGAGAGAAAATAAAACTACTAGTAAAAAAAGTTATGTTAGGCAGGATGGCCATGGCTTCCACCAGACAATTGACTGACCTGATTCCTTTACAACTAGAAGCAGACTTTTGAAAAGCAACATGAAATACAACTAGCATTATCATTCATCTTCACATTCCACCAAACACACAAACATGAAACCTCTCTTCAAAATTTGGTAACCCTGTTGATGACATCAATCCAAATGTAAACGAAATATATTTTATAGCAGAATAAAGTGTTTGATCTGTTTGATTGTAAGTGAGTTGTGTTTATACAGTGTTGTTTGCCTTTTGAACGTATAACGTTGTTTTGCTATGACAAAACAAGACAAGACAACTTAGGCAGACGTATGGTGCTACAAGAGGATAACAGTTATACATTAACAATTACATACTATAATTATACATTAACAAGCAAGACAACAAATAAATAAATTAGTGATTTCATACAATAAAATTGAAATATATCATATTTGGTTGATTTTTTGGGCAAAATTCTATGGGATGATCAATATCTTTCGACTCATGAGTTTGAATGTCCCTTTGGTATCATTAGCCTCTTTTTTCTAGTTTAACACCATGCTAGAAGATTTTTTAATATTGTGTTGATCGTTTTTAATTTTGATTCTGTAATTAATGCACTAAAAACATAAATAAACATCATTTCTAACACAGAGGTTACGACATTCTAATTTTGGTATTAAACATGCCCATCCTTCTCTGACTGCTAATGATGTTTTTACATTAAATCCATTAGGTGTTGGATGTATAAATGTCAGTCTTAGATACATGATACTTTGTAAGTTGCCATTGGCTTTGAAATTTGTTTTAGTAACTGCGTGTAATCTCAGGCCTAACTTGTACACTATATTTTCAGTTGTTTTTAGTTAGCTGCTATTATACTTTGTATGGATTAGTTGTGCTGTAACACCACTGTTCTAGGTAAGGGATTCAAATCGCAAACTTGTTTAACCATGCCACATTATATATGTGCTTGTCCAAAGTAAGGTAATTCAGTGTTAAAATGACTGTACCAATAAAGGCAACAGTAGTATACCCCTGTTCGAAACTCATAAATCGATAGAAAAAAAAATCCGGGTTACAAACTACAACCGAGGGAAACGCATTAGACATAAGAGAACAACGACACAACATGAAAATGTAACACACAGAAACGAACTAAGCATTATACAAAATCCGACGAGAATAACAAATATAACATCAAAACTAAATACATGAATTTGGGATAGAAAAGTACCGTGACATTCTTATAGTAATGTGAATTCACACTCAAACATAAGAGGAAACAAACGACACAACAGAAAAACAAAGTTAATATGTAACACACACATAAACGAACTATAATATAACAATGGTCATATTTCCTACTTGGTACAGGACACTATTTAAGAAAAAAAATGTGGGTTGAACATGGTCTTGTGGCATGCCAAACCTCCCACTTTAACGGAAATGTTAAATATAACATTAAAATGACAACATAACATTACAGGACTACAATACAAATGAATAGGAGAACATTTTGGACAAAGAAACACACGAATAATAGCTAACAAAAGGTGTAACTCCACTAATTCAGGCCCGGCCAGAAAGCACATACCAGAAAATAGTACATGTTTAACACAAAATAGTACCTACGCATGTGTGTAACTTTTAACATATGTAGGATGTTCATGTATTTTTTTTGGCATCAATTGAAAGCTGAAGGACAGGTGATCATTGTAAAACTCTTTTGGGCTTATAATTTTGAATATTAAGAAAACTGCACCAGGTGTGCCTGCTTGAAATGGAGGAATTTAACACAGAAAGCAATGGGACCATGAATTAGTGGTGTACTTCCAAAGGCACCAGGTGTAAAATTTAATACGCCAGAAGTGCGTTTCGTCCACACAAGACGTACTAGTGACGTACATATACAAAAGTTCAAAAAAGTTGTGCCAAATACGACTAGGGTTTTCTGCTTGGGATAAGAACATCCTTATTATTTATAATAATTCATACTTTTGCAAACAGTAAATTTTATTAAATGACTATATAGATATACATGATAAAACTGAAGTATCAACTTATTACAGAAAAAAATATTTTTCGTATATAAACCAGATCGTTAGTTTTCATCCGTGAATCTAGGATTTTCTATACAGCTATGGGTTGCTATCCTCAATGGGTCTAGCTCAATGTTCAAGGTCATATGGTTTCCTAAGCTCTACAATTATAAGCTATTTGGGGTATGGTGGATAGTTACAAATGTATTATCTTATTTCAAATATTTTAATTATATAACAAGTGTGGACACAGATGAGTGTGGATAGTATGTATGGATGTTTGACAGTGTCTTATGACAAAATGAGTTCTATGTTTTTTCTATATGGTGTTATTAACTATGTTGCACGATGACAACCAATCTGAGCATTATGAGTGTTATTTATTAAATTTTTTATGCCCCCACCTACAATAGTAGATAGGCATTATGTTTTCTGGTCTGTGGGTCCGTTCGTTCGTTTGTCCCGCTTTAGGTTAAAGTTTTTGGTCAAGGTAGTTTTTGATGAAGCTGAAGTCAAATCAACTCGAAACTTAGTACACATGCTCATTATGATATGATCTTTCTAATTTTAAAGCCAAATTAGACTTTTGACCCCAATTTCACGGTCCATTGAACATAGAAAATGGAAGTGGGAGTTTCAGGTTAAAGTTTTTGGTCAAAGTAGTTTTTGATGAAGCTGAATTCCAATCAACTTGAAACTTACTACACTTGTTGCATATGATATGATCTTTCTAATTTCAAAACTCATAACTGCTCCAAAAGTAATCTGATAGAATTTCAAGCATTTTAAGCCAATATTATCAACATCTACTAATGAGTCTTAATATGTCTACATATCTAAAAAGTCATAGTATTCAAAAGGTAATGCAAAATTATTCCTTTTCATTTTTTTTGTTATATGGATACACATTTGAGTGATACATGTACCAAATTGGCAATACAATATATGTTGTGGTATGAAAGTGCAGTAATTAGCATTTACTGTAACTATGTTAATTCACACAAATTGAAAAATAAACAAATGAATGGACCAGATGCTCCGCAGAGCCCAGCTTTATACGACTGCAGAGGTCGAAGCCTGAACAGTTGGGGCTAGTATTGACACAACATTCAAGCTGGAAACAGCTCTGAGTTTGAATTGTGATTAAATAGATGACACAGCTTAGGTTTCTGACACAGAATGAATGTGGTCTAATGAACTTAAATATTTGTTTTGCTTTTGTGTTAGGAGCAATTCACTATGCTGCTGAATATTAATCCTTTCAAACAAAAATATCTAAAGAAATTTTCTTTTTAATTTCTGAAATGAGAAACATTTAGAGGAGACAAACTTCAGTTAAGAGATCAGAAACTAAAAAAATGTATAATTTTTCCATTTGTAAAAGGGCATACCCTAGAAAGTGCTTGCAATCACTGAATGGTTATTAATGACTGCTTTAATTTATCAGTTGGTAATAAAGTGAATATTGCATTGTATATTGTATAATTGATTTAAGTTGACTGAACAAAGAAAGATAACTCCAATTTTCAAAGAAGATTTCATAAAGCATTAGTATTAGGTAATTCAAGAACCATTCTGGACAAACTCCAATTAAGGGTCTTGAATTTACAAAAATGTTTGTTTTTAGTCCGTAATTATTAGACTGTTTGTCCCATAACCCACACAATATATCCGAACCTTCTACTTATGGTATTAAACATTGTGGTACAATTTCAGAACAATTGAAATACTTATACACAACTTTTTAAACCGACACTAGATTAAAGCTTGTTTTGGACACCTTTGTACCCCTTATTCCTAAACCTTAGGGACCATAACCCCCAAAATCAATCCCAAGCTTCCTTTTGTGGTTATAAACGTTGTGTTATAATTTTGTTGACTTATAATAAAGTTATTATCCAGAAACCATCTTTCGGACAGGATACCAATTTACGACCCCAAATTTTTTGTGGTTGTATAAAAATGTTGAACATGTGCAATGAAGTATAGTTTTAGAAATCGATTAGGGAGCTACCATTTGATTTTTATGGGGGGGGGGGGGGGGGGGGGCTAGGATGAAAAATTTTCTCCTGCCTTTTTTTTTAGTTGTAATCTCTGTCCTGCCTTTTTATTTTTCAGTCTATTCGGTCCTGCCTCTTTTTTTCTTAGCTTATCCTGACTTTTTTACAACAATTGTCATCCTGCCTTTTTTTTTACTCAAAATCCTGTCCTGCCTTTTTTTCAAATTTCATCCTAGCTCCCCCCATAAAAATCAAATGGTAGCTCCCTTAGACTGGATAGGCCTTATAATTTTTTCCCCTCCTAATTGAAGGACCGTTTACACTCAGGGCCGAGTCATCAGCAGGCAATACAGATGTATTAAAACAACCTAGCATCATATTGCTAGTAGTGGGAGTAGCATTGTCCGGTAAATTTGTTCCCACTTTTTTTTATAAAATGTATGGTTCAAATCAAAATAGAATGCTTTTATCTCCTGAATACTTACATTGTACATAGAGATGATACTACTTTGACAAATCCTTGTCCATTAGAGTTGTCTGTCAAATCTTAATTTCACAAAGAATGAATTGCATAACAATGAACTGAGCTCAAAGCAAAGTACTTTAATAAAACACTTAGACAAAGAGCTAAATCCAGTGATATACTTTGTACTACAGGTCCTTCATGACCATCCATCTACCCAAACCATATCTCAATAACATTCCATACTACATGATTGGATTCAGAAGTCCTGAAAAAGACATGACTTTTTTTATCTTGTTTTAAGTATATATGCACAGGTTAAACCTTTATTGTGGATATAATCATTCAGTATCTAGCAACTATCAATTTGCTTCATGCACATATTGATATAGGTTGATTGCTCCTCTGTTGGAAATTAGAACACACCTCCATCTAATTTTAGTCAACTGACGAAGAAAAATTCAAAACTATATAAAATGTTATCTAAGACTTGTCAGTGTCTATTTCCTTTGCCACTGAATAAGATTCCATATTTACAACCAATGAAAATCAAATATCCCTCTAATAGACTTAGCATTGAAATCGTTTTCTAAAATGGTAGTTATGTGGAACCTAGAACTAAAAAAATTGAAACAATATATCTTAAATATTTCAAATGCATGTACATTTAATAATTCCTCCAAAATTCACTTTATTTTTCCTTTTTTGGTTTTCTGTTGGAGACTGTATATTGACCTCTATGTAGCCTTTTCAACTTATAAAAGGGGGGATACATTTCCATAGAATTAAACTTTTCTGAAAGAATTGATTCCATTTATTTTCAATAAACAATAAATATTGAAGTCTATAACAGGCATCTAGGAACAGGCTCAACATTATTTCTAAACATGTATTAATATATACCAAAATGTGGACAAACCTACATTAAATATTCTACTTCAACGACTTTAATTAGTGGAGTAGATCAAATCAAAAAGTCACAATGGTTAAAAACTCCAATGGCAGTCTTTCCTGCTAAAATCTTGATGTGTAGAATGTGATATACCATTTTTGGGTCTATATACTGTCCTTTAAATTTAGGTCATTTTGACACGGCAAAATATGAAAAAAAAATGTAAACTATGGTCTGGAAAGCACACAGTTTGTGATATTTTAAGGTATCGTTACTAAGAAAACCTGCAAATCTCAGTGGCAGATCCAGAACTTTTCAAAAAGGTGTGGGGGCTCTGATGGACCAGAGGGTTGCCCACTCCCATCAAGCTTCAATGATTTCTTACATATATGTCATAAGCTAAATTTCCCCCACCCCCTTGGTCTGTCTATGCATCTGTTTATCGTTCTGCGAAATAGTACTAATACTTATTTTTCCCCTCCCTTACCTGGACCTAGACAGTTGCTTACCTTTGTAAACATTTTATAATTATAGTCAGGTATATATTGATTGAGAGTAACTTACATAGTAGTTAATGGGACTCTTTTTCACACGGTTCTGTGAAATATAATACGGCAAATATATACCCGTACATACTATCCGCATAACACAGAAATCTGATAGATTTTCACTCCTCTGGGAAAAATCAACCTGTGAAATGAAATACCATGCCTGGAAAAAAATTACCGAGACAAATTATCCTCAGGATAAAATATCACAGAGGACGAAATAAAACCGTTACATTACATAAGAAGCCGGTTTGGTTACAAATAATTATGTCACGTGAAGGCGCACTGACGTCACAATTTGCATTAATTTTGCAATACACTACAGTTCACTCATACAGAACCCATTATCATGCAAACATGCAACGTGAATGTGATTGGTTTATCAAATAATACAGAATTTATGCACGTACAGTTAATATAGAAGAAATTAGTTCATCAAATGTGAGTTCGTGATCTTGTGGCTAAGACCGATGGCTACAGTGCTGAAAGTCCTGAGTTAGATTCTCACTTGGGGTGCTAAAAATATCAGTACATCAGAAGGGTAATTTTCACCCTTTCACACACATCTTTGTTAATGTTCCGGGATTGTTGAAAACTTGCATATTCATCAATATTTGATTTTTGTGGTTTTAACAATCCAGACAGACAAATAGCAATAAGGTGTTTAGGAAAACATGACCTAAAACCTCCTTCATATATGACAAAAATACATGGGAACTCATATTGAATGGTCAAATGTGTTCAATATGAAAATTGAAATTAAGATGGTAAAATCAAATATTAGCCGTTACTGTAAATGGACTTAAAGTATGACTTTTCAGCAAATTTAAAGGGAAAATGACACGGAAGGGGCCAAATAGTGTTCAAGGGGAGCAAATGCTATTTAAATTAGTATGCAGGTTTTAAATATAGAGGGAAGTTGAGTCATCTTTTTGGGTGAAGTTAAATACTGACTAGTGTGTGGTTCTCATTGGGTCTAAGCGTGACCAATATTGACAATTTTTCGCAAGCGTGAAACGTGAAAGTCAAATTATTGTGTCATGAAAAAGGGAAATGAGGTCTGTCGTGAAAACGGGAAATGGGGTTCTGCAGGACCCCGGAAATGACAAAAAAATGAAAATTGCTCATGTACATAGTGTAAGCGGGATATGGGAATCTGACAAAACAGTAAGTGGGATCTGGGATCAGAACACCCCCCCCCCCCAAATGAGACCCCCTTATGCAGATTTACCTTCTAATTCTATATAAAAAAAAAACACAACTAAGAACTACGTTTAATTCACTTTGACTACTGATATGCAAACCTAGAAATATTTCATAAAAATAGTGATTGAAAGATTCATAACACTTTGAAAGGATAATTCAGACACGTGTTACGCGGGGAGCATGTTTTAAATTTGTTTACAAATAATAATGTCACGTGATCGCGCACTGACCTCAAGTTGCATCGCCCTTACAATTCACTAATACATGACCATTTTAATGCAAACATGCAACGTGAATGTGATTGGTTATCATATAATACAGAAATAATGCATGCACAGTTTAAGAAGAAATTAGTTCAATAAATCGATGCGATTTTCACTTTTGACACGAATAGGTCGGGATGACATTACTGTCATCGGAGATAATATTGAGATAAATGGGATAAAACGGACCGTCAAAAAGGTCTAGAGGAGCACATCAGTAGAACCTTAACATTAATAAGTAATACTTACCAAAATTTCTCTAATTAAAGAACTATATAACTGAAATTTCACAAAGATAACGGTAAACATTTTGTTGATGGTGATGATGCTATTATCGATCCGTTGAATTCAGGGTCAACGGATTTTTTTGCGTTGCGTTTAAATCATTGAGGCCATCTATTTTTATTGCGGGTTCCACATATATAAATCGGAATTAAAGAAAAAATGGAATGTTGTTAGCAGAATCAAAACAGAAATGATGAACATTGCAACATTTTCAGCAAAATATAAATAGGATGGAGGATCTGTGTATTCACATTATTTGTAAAACTCTCCTTATTCATGTGAAGCGTGTGCTTTACATCGAGGCTTGCTATGCTTATCATTGACGCCACAATACTTCAACCAATCAGACAATGTTTATTTTGGGCATTTGACTTTTTTTAACTCAGATTTTGGAATATTTTAATCGAAATTATAGAAAAATGGAATGTTGTTAGTACATATAAAATAGAAAATGATGAATACTTTTAGCTAAAGATAATTTGGATGGGGGTTCTGTGTATTCACATTATTTGCACAACTCTCCTTACTGATGCCATATTTTGGAATTTCCGTGACCTAAATGGTTCGCGAAAATTAATATTTTTATATATAGTATAGTAAACAATACAACGTTCAAAATTGAACGAGGTTATTTCCCTTTGAACATCGTATCGTTCCCAAAATTATACCGCCGCTTGAACACCTATTATGGTGTCACAAATGTCAAACATGGTGCAAAAGTAATAGATTGCACATTTTCAACTGCATGTACCATCTCCTTTCTTCACCATCAAGTTCATTCGGGGTTGTAAACTAAGGCCGTGTTCACCATGTTCACATTGACCTAAACTCGGTATTGTGTTAGTGTAAACCACACGTAAAATAAACACAAGTACGATCCCATTGATAAAACTCAATGTTTACATGAAGTTTAAATCATGTTTTGTGTACGTCGATACTCGATGTAGGCCTTGTGTAGATTAAGTGTGCACCAAACTAGGCACTTAAGGTTTATGTACCCTTCTGTAGCCATTTTTTGTACGAATTTTTCAAACCTCAATTGTATCAAAACTAAAGATATAATAAATAATAGAAATGGGCCATTTAGTACATGTTCCAAGGGGAAACTTGATGCAAAGCATTATTTTTTACTGTTTCATTGCATTTGATAGAAAAAGAGGACTTTGTGGCAAATAAATCAAGATTTTTATAGAAAATCTACAGCCTTTAATACAGAGATTTTTGTTATAAAATTTGAAACATAAATTACTCCCTTGATTTTCTATGATGTGCTAGTGTTTATTTTTTACAAAAAGTTCTAAGTAACCTGTAAATTCCAGAACACCTCGTGCTGAGTCACTAAAGTCGAGCGCACCCTAAAAGGTGTACTTGATTTTGGCCATATTTATACTTGTCTTAACCAATAACTACATTTATAAACTTGTTTTAAGGAAATCAATGCTAGCACTGCATGCATTAATCCTATATCTATCAGTCATCAAATTGCTAAATATGAGAGTACAAGGATAAAGGCTGTGGATTTTCTATAAAAATCTTGATTTATTTGCCACAAAGTCCTCTTTTTCTATTAAATGCAATGGAACAGTAAAAAATAATGCTTTGCATCAAGTTTCCCCTTGGAATATGTACAAAATGGCCTATCTCTATTATTCATAATATCTGTAGTTTTGATACAATTGAAGTTTGAAAAGTTCGTACAAAAATGGCTACAGAAGGGTACATAAACCTTAAACAGTAGTTTCACCGTGTATATTTAAGTTCCAGTCTGCCTAAGAATCAGGCAGTGGTGAAAACATGACCAAAAAACCCCACCCAATTTGACATTGATTTTCAGTTCATAATATGTAGTTATGCACAAACATAACATTCATTTTCGTTTTCTGTTTTGGTAATAGAAGATACAATTTGGTTGAAATGCACTAGAAATTATCGAATAAGGGGAGATAACTCTGTAATTTGCTATCATTCTAATCAATTTTCTAACCGAGTTATGATATTACCAGACACACACAAACGAAAGACTAATAATTTTTAACTCAGGATGATGGTTAGTATTAAATAACATGATTAGCTCAGTGGGTTTTTTCTGATCATGTTTTGATTTTACCTAAATTGCCTGCTTCTTACAAAGACTAGCACTTAAGGAAGAAACGATGTTTGAATAAAATAGATATTTATAACAATTATTAATAAAGTTCTTTACAGAAATATTTGTCTAAATTTGATATATATTTTTTATTTTAGAAAA